>NW_026576809.1:0-12500 GCF_028641065.1 Leucoraja erinaceus
GGACTGGTCGGCACTTCGAAAGCCCAGGAATGTAGTAGATTAAAACACGTGGTGGCCATCGACCTGTCATATCCGTCATCTGAACTATCCACCATCTAATGGATCTACAAGAGGCAGTGTCATGAAATGGCAACCAGCAATCATCTAGAACCCTCACCATGGTCTTGTTTCTCTCCAAACTCCGAGAAAGAATATCGGAGTCTGCAAACTGCGCTCACCCCAGTTTCAGGAACAATTTCTTTCCATATCAACCGGGCTCTTGACCACCACGAACACCGACTAAACTATGAACTACGGAAAGTGTTGTTTGTGTTTGAGATTTCCAGCTTTGGATTTGCCCTAATATTGATTATTATAGCTTATTGGCCTTTCTTTTGTTCTTTGTGTTATCTGTGTGCGCTGTCTTTACAGATGTGTTATGCTGCTACAAGAAACACATATTGTTGAGTGGCACACCTCAGGGCACATTACTTGGCCCACACCTATTTTTGCTTTACATTAATGACATCCATGAAAAAGTCGCAAGTACGACCAGACGATTCGCTGATGATTGTTTGCTGTACCGTCCAATTAGGTCTGATGATGAAGATGCTCTCCAAAAGGATCTCGATACCATGGTTGAGTGGTCACAACAATGGGGCATGCAGTTCAACCCTTCCAAATGAGAAACCATGCGTGTCACCAGAAAGAGGAATCCAGGCGAAACATCTTACAATATACTTGGTGCCACCCTTGAAGAATCCAAACAAACCAAGTATCTTGGCATCAAATTGCTGAATGATCTGCGTTGGAATCGTCAGACTCATCATGCAACCGTGAAAGCAACAGGCTTTCTGAGGCACAACTTTCATCATTGTTCAACTTCTGTCAAGGAGAAGCTGCACATCACCCTCGTTAGACCTCATTTGGACTACGCAGTTGCAGCATGGGACCCATGCACAAATAAAAACATTTCTTCCATCGAACGTGTCCAAAGACAGGCAGCTCGATTTGTTACTAACACCTATGAGAGAGAAGCGAGTGTCACCAAACTTCTGAATTCTCTGGGGTGGAACCCTCTCCAAGACAGACGTGAAGCTCACCGTTTCACCTGTTTTCACAAAATGGTCAGCTCGACATAGATTACAAGACCTACACCAAACCCAAACCAATTAGGAGCAGACGAGGGCATTCGATGCAATTTGTGATCCCAGCTACAAAGACAGATGTGTACAGCAATTCGTTCTTCCCCCGCACAATTAAAGCACGGAATAATCTCCACCCTACTATAGTTACCCAACCAGATGCAACTAAATTTAAAGTAGCACTTTCTTCCCAATAACCCTGTCTGGCTTAAGCCCTCCCTTCACCATCTCCAGTTTAAATTCCATTTGGAATATTTTGGAGGACCAAGAAACCAAGAACCAAGATTGTTGAGTTCTCTGCACATATGACAATTAAACACTCTTGGCTCTTGAGATTGGAGTACGTGGCATCTTCCCTACAGGCATGGACGTTGAGATGTCACCTGAAAGAAATGTATCAGGATACAAGGGACGGAGAACAGAGATCGACTTTTGTATCCATGGTCGTAATATAATTTTCAACAGGACATCGGTTTAGGGTAAGGGGGAAATAATTTAAAAGTGATCTGATGGATGCCTTTATTACTGAATGGTTGGCCGGGCTCCAAATCCATTATTTAAATATAATGAATGGTGCCTGTCCGTTCGTTTAATTTTCTAATGCATGTCCTCCACTATTGTGGGGCGTATCACTGATGGGGATGAGTCAGAGTACAGAAGAGAGATCGAGCAACTGTCCATATGGTGCCAGAGCAATAACCTGGCCCTCAACACCAACAAAACCAAGGAACTGATTGTGAACTTTGGAAGGAGTAGGAGGGGGACCCACAGCCGCATTTATATCAACGGGTCGATGGTTGAAAGGGTCAAGAACTTCAAATTCCTGGGCGTGCACATCTCTGAAGATCTTTCCTGGTCCGAGAACACTAACGCAATTATCAAAAAAGCACTTCAGCGCCTCTACTTCCTGAGAAGATTACGGAGACTCGGATTGTCAAGGAAGACTATCTCTAACTTCTACAGATGCACAGTCGAAAGCATGCTGACCGATTGCATCGTGGCTTGGTTCGGCAATTTGAGCGCCCTGGAGAGGAAAAGACTACAAAAAGAAGTAAACACTGCCCAGGCCACCATCGGCTCTGACCTTCCTTCCATCGAGGGGATTTATCGCAGTCGCTGCCTCAAAAAGGCGGGCAGTATCATCAAACACCCACACCATCCTGGCCACACACTCATCTCCCTGCTACCTTCAGGTAGAAGGTACAGGAGCCTGAAGACTGCAACAACCAGGTTCAGGAATAGCTACTCCCCCTCAGCCATCAGGCTATTAAACCTGGCTCGGACAAAACTCTGATTATTAACAACCACTTTCTGTTATTTGCACTTTACCAGTTTATTTATTCATGTGTGTATATATTTATATCATGGTATATGGACACATTTATCTGTTTTGTAGTAAATGCCTACTATTTTCTGTGTGCTTAAGCAAAGCAAGAATTTAATTGTCCTATACAGGGACACGTGACAATAAATTCACTTGAACTTGAACTTGAACTCTATGTCAAGATGTCAGATTAAATAAATCAAGATTCACGAAATGCACTCGTTCATGGAAGCGAGTAATCTGAACGTTGCGATTTCAGGCGACTGCTCACGATTATTGGGATTGCAGAGAGAGGGTGCGGATTCTATCAGCCCCGCAGATTGTTCCCCGACACTAACTGTCCACTCGACAGAACATAAATAACGGTTATCATCACCCATGATGACTGCTACACTTCCCGTGAGGCACTTTGTGCCCGGACACAAAAGAGTTAACAGTAGATGTTTGTTCAGTGAGTGTAATTAACGTCAGTCCGCACGGAGCCCGGTTGTGTCACCGGAGGTTTTCCAGTTCTAATAAAAGGGATTCCTGTTGATGGGATATGAGAGTGTTAGTGAGAGCATCCCGTCAGTCACCGACACAGAGCAGCAGCTCCACAGACGGAGAAAACCATTGGAAATCTGTGTACAATAAAGTGGGATGTTAGATGGATGTTTAGGGATCCGGGAATATTACAGAGTGAACTGAATGTCACCGAGTGCCATCGAGGAACAGTGAGCGCGGTGTTACACACATGGATCGGTCTCTGAAAACAGTAGACACGGATGTTACCGCGAAGGAGAAGGGAGTCTTCTATGTGGCCGACGAAATTTTTGATTCTTGGTACAGCTTAAATCATCGGATATACTGTCTACTTATAACTATTCAGCCTGTCTTTTATCCCATCCTCGCCCTTATTGCTTCTCCAGGTAAGTCCCCGTCCAAATCCCCGTTCATCAACAGGTGAGAAGCGGCAGTGACGGGATCCGGTATAAATTTCTGTTGCTCGAACAATTCATGACGTGTCCCTTTAAGCAATCTTCGACAGAGTAATGGGGAATGTGTTGATGCTGCCTGATTGTGTGGATCAGAGGTTTCACGCTGTTTATCACCGCGTTGCTTACACTTTGTGCCGGTTATTTTTACATTGCCACCATGTGGTTATTGTGGGAGATTTCAACTTTCCACACATAGACTGGGAAACACATTCCGTAAATGGGTTGGATGGTTTGGAGTTTGTAAAATGTGTGCATGATAGTTTTTTAGCAGCAATACATAGAGGTACCTACTAGAGGAGGGGCAGTGCTGGGCCTCCTGTTAGGAAATGAGACGGGACAGGTGGCGGAGGTATGCGTTGGGGAGCAGTTCGGGTCCAGTGATCACAATACCATTAGTTTCAATATAATTATGGAGAAGGTCAGAACTGGACCCAGGGTTGAGATTTTTGATTGGAGAAAGGCTAACTTTGATGAGATGCGAGATGATTTAAAACGAGTGAACTGGGACATTTTGTTTTATGGGAAAGATGAAGAAGAGAAATGGAGGACATTTAAAGGGGAAATTTTAAGAGTACAGAATCTTTATGTTCCTGTTCGGTTGAAAGGAAACAGTAAAAATTGGAAAGAGCCCTGGTTTTCAAGGGAAATTGGACATCGTGTTCGGAAAAATAGGGATATCTACAATAATTATAGGCAGCATGAAGTAAATGAGGTGCTTGAGGAGTATAAGGAATATAAAAAGAATCTGAAGAAATAAATTAGAAAAGCTAAAAGAAGATATGAGGTTGCTTTGGCAAGTAAGGTGAAAGTAAATCCAAAGGGTTTCTACAGCTATATTAATAGCAAAAGGATAACGAGGGATAAAATTGGTCCATTGGAGAGACAGAGTGGACCGCTATCTGCAGAGCCAAAAGAGATGGGGGAGATATTGAACAATTTATTTTCTTCGGTATTCACCAAGGAGAAGGATATTGAATTATGTGAGGTAAGGGAAACGAGTAGAGTAGCTATGGATACTATGAGTTTCAAAGTAAAAGAAGTACTGACACTTTTGTAAAATATAAAAGTGGGTAGGTCTCCAGGTCCTGACAGGATATTCCCTAGGACATTGAGGGAAGTTGGTGTAGAAATAGCCGGGGCTATGACAGAAATATTTCAAATGTCATTAGAAACGGGAATAGTCCCCGAGGATTGGCGTTGTTCCATTGTTTAAAATCCAACTGTTGCTCCATTGTTTAAAAAGGGTTCTAAGAGTAAACCTAGCAATTATAGACCTGTCAGTTTGACTTCAGTGGTGGGCAAATTAATGGAAAAGATACTTAGAGATAATATATGTAAGCATCTGGATAAACAGGGTCTGATTAGGAACAGTCAACATGGATTTGTGCCTGGAAGGTCATGTTTGACTAATCTTCTTGAATTTTTTGAAGAGGTTACTAGGGAAGTTGACGAGGGTAAATCAGTGGATGTTGTCTATATGGACTTTAGTAAGGCCTTTGACAAGGTTCCTCATGGAAGGTTGGTTAAGAAAGTTAAACTGTTGGGTATAAATGCCGGAATAGCAAGATGGATTCAACAGTGGCTGAATGGGAGAAGCCAGAGGGTAATGGTGGATGGCTGTTTGTCGGGTTGGAGGCAGGTGACTAGTGGGGTGCCTCAGGGATCTGTGTTGGGTCCTTTGTTGTTTGTCATGTACATCAATGATCTGGATGAAGGGGTGGTAAATTGGATTAGTAAGTATGCAGATGATACCAAGATAGGGGGTGTTGTGGATAATGAAGAGGCTTTCCAAAGTCTACAGAGTGATTTAGGCCATTTGGAAAAAAGGGCTGAAAGATGGCAGATGGAGTTTAATGCTGATAAATGTGAGGTGCTACACCTTGGCAGGACAAATCAAGATAGGACGTACATGGTAAATGGTAGGGAATTGAAGAATACAGTTGAACAGAGGGATCTGGGAATAACCGTGCATAGTTCCTTGAAGGTGGAATCTCATACAGATAGGGTGGTAAAGAAAGCTTTTGGTATGCCAGCCTTCATAAATCAGAGCACTGAGTATAAAAGCTGGGATGTAATGTTAAAATTGTAGAAGGCATTGGTGAGACCAAATCTGGAGTATGGTGTACACTTTTGGTCGCCCAATTATAGGAAGGATGTTAACAAAATAGAGAGAGTACAGAGGAGATTTACTAGAATGTTGCCTGGGTTTCAACAACTAAGTTACAGAGATAGGTTGAATAAGTTAGGTCTTTATTCTCTGGAGAGCAGAAGGTTAAGGGGGGACTTGATATAGGTCTTTAAAATGATGAGAGGGATAGACAGAGTTGATGTGGACAAGCTTTTCCCTTTGAGAATAGGGAAGATTCAAACAAGAGGACATGACTTCAGAATTAAGGGACAGAAGTTTAGGGGTAATATGAGGGGGAACTTCTTTACTCAGAGAGTGGCAGCGGTGTGGAATGAACTTGCAGTGGAAGTGGTGTCGGCAGGTTCGTTGGTATCATTTAAAAATAAATTGGATAGGCATATGGATGAGAAGGGAATGGAGGGTTATGGTATGAGTGCAGGCAGGTGGGACTAAGGGAAAAAAGTTGTTCGGCACGGACTTGTAGGGCCGAGATGGCCTGTTTCCGTGCTGTAATTGTTATATGGTTATATGGTTATATGTCCACAGCTCATGTTATTAACGCGGTAAACAATCGTTAACGGCATTCCAATGCTTGTAATTTACTCTCCTGCTGTGAACTACTGCTGCCGTGCGCTCGGCGATCTATGTCCAGCTGTTGAAACTGACCAGGGCAAAGTGCAAAATTGATTTTATTTGATGTTTACAGGTTTTACGGGTTTTTACAGGGTCAAGGCAATATTGAGATATTGACACGCTTTGCTTTGGCTCCATCCTCCTCACAGGTGCAACTGGACCGGATCCTGCTGGAATCTGGCCTTGTTTCGCCCAATATCACTGTGTCTGCGTTATGCTCCGTGTCGGAACCAGAACTGTCCCCAACAGACTGACACTGGTGCATTGGGCAATGAATAGAGGGAGAACCCTGGCTAATTGATCCACACAAACGCAACGTCCCTGCGTCAAGAGCAGGACGAGTGTTTGTTCTCCAGCCCACACTGATCCAGATTCACAGTGAGCCAATGAGCTAAACTCACATGGTGAAGTGAGCCATGGTCAGAATCCGATCTGATTCTTTATCCGAACCGTCGTAACTGCAGCTTCTCATCTGTTAACCAATCGAGCCGATTCAGATATTTTACCATTAATAATTTATTTCCTTGAGTAGTTACTAGTAGACAGCCTCGTTAGACAATCTTCTACAATCCAGAACAGGATTGTGCATTCGATTTGCCCCTCGATGAATCTGCCGAGTTTGCTTTGTCCGCTGTCATGTCTCTGTTTACTTCCCTCCTCACAGTGAACGCGCTGACGATTGTGATCCTGGCCCGGGGAAAGTGCGGTCTCTCCACAGGTGTCACTCGCTACCTGATCGCCATGGCAACGGCCGATCTACTGGTCATTATTGTCGACCTGATACTGAGGCAGATTCCAATTGCTTACTATAAAGCATTTCTGTTCCTGGTTCCTGTCCGAGTGTGTAACATCCACGCCTTCTTGCTTTACGCCGTCACGGACTGTTCTGTCTGGTTCACCGTCACCTTCACCTTTGATCGATTTGTGGCCATTTGTTGCCAGAAGCTGAAAACAAAGTATTGCACCGAGAGAACGGCGGCTGTGGTTGTGGGGACAGTGACCGTGCTGAGCTGTTTAAAGAACACGTTCTGGTGTTTTATGTTGAACGGTAGCTACTTGCTATCTAATTCCCCCTGGTTTTGTTTGACAAGACCCGGTGCTCGATTCTCTCTGATCTGGGGAATCGGGGAGTTTCTCCAGTATCTCATCACCCCCGTGATCCCATTTGTTCTCATTGTTGTGTTTAACACTTCGACCATCAGATACGTGTTAGTGGCGAGCAGAGCCCGCAGGAGACTCCGGGGTCCCAGCAGTGGGGAGAGTGGCAGAGACCCGGAGATGGAGAGCCGCAGGAAATCCCTCATTTTACTGCTGGTCATCTCGGGGAATTTCATCGTGTTGTGGGCGGTCCATGCGATATATGTTGTGTGGTTCAGACTGTCTGGGTTAATTCCTAGCTGGGACTATCCAGAATTTGCCATCGGCGAACTAGGCTACATGCTGCAGATCCTGAGTTGCTGCACAAACACGGCTCTTTACGCCGTCACCCAGACTAAGTTCAGACAGCAGTTCAAAGAAGTGGTGAAATTGCCCGTTTCTCTGATTGTAAAATGCATTCAGCGCCGCGGGGTTTAGGAATCCCTGACCTCTCTATCTCATTTGCTCACCCACCCCCTCTCTCACCGACACGCTGAATATCCTCCCCTGTCCCATTTTCACGACCTAATTCAAAAGGTCGTATGTAGTTCGTGGCAGGTCGTGGTGCTGGTCGTAGGTACTCATGGCATCAAGTAGGTCCGTGATCCCGGTCGCGCCAGGTCTCCGCCTCTCACTCTCTGTACAACTGGGAAACTATCAATAAAATGGTCGCAATGAAGAATGGACTCTAACTAACACGAAATTATACTTTGTTTAAGAAAGAACAGCAGATGCTGGAAAAATCGAAGGTTAGGATAAACGCTGGAGAAACCATGTAGCCGAGATCACAGCCAACATTGGCCTTTTTCCCATATCATGGACACTTTGTTTGCATATATTTTACTATTTTTCTATATCTCCACATCATCGTCTGTTTGGCCGTTTATAACCATAACCATATAACAATTACAGCACGGAAACAGGCCATCTCGACCCTTCTAGTCCGTGCCGAACACGTATTCTCCCCTAGTCCCATATACCTGCGCTCAAACCATAACCGTCCATTCCTTTCCCGTCCATATAACTATCCAATTTATTTTTAAATGATAAAAACGAACCTGCCTCCAACACCTTCACTGGAAGCTCATTCAACACAGCTACCACTCTCTGAGTAAAGAAGTTCCCCCTCATGTTACCCCTAAACTTCTGTCCCTTAATTCTCAAGTCATGCCCCCTTGTTTGAATCTTCCCTACTCGCAGTGGGAAAAGCTTATCCACGTCAACTCTGTCTATCGCTCTCAACCATTTAAATACCTCTATCAAGTCCCCCCTTAACTTTCTGCGCTCCAAAGAATAAAGCCCTAACTTGTTCAACCTATCCCTGTAACTTAGTTGCTGAAACCCAGGCACCATTCTAGTAAATCTCCTCTGTACTCTCTCTATTTTGTTGACGTCCTTCCTATAACTAGGCGACCAAAACTGTACACCATACTCCAGAATCCTCACCAATGCCTTGTACAATTTTAACATTACATCCCAACTTCTATACTCAATACTCTGAATTATAAAGGCCAGCACACCAAACGCTTTCTTTACCACCCTATCTACATGAGGGCCAGATATCGCTCGCCAGATCGCCGGAGGCTGTCGTTCAACTCCAGAAATCCTGCGCTCAGTTCAGCAAAGCCTCATTCAGCTCGGCCGAGATCTCCCCGTAGCCGAGACACTGAAGGAGAGAGAAAGTTCACATAGTTCGCTGATGTTCTAATTTTAAAAGGCGAGGCAAACAATTGGGCAGCAGCCACCTGACAACCAAAATTCATTTTGTGAACACAAACTTTTTAAAAATGCGAGGCAAGTAAGCAATTCCCGATGTTGGGGGAGTCCAGAACAAGGGACCACACACACTCAGTTGAAGAATAAGAGGTCGGCCATTTAGAACGGAGACGAGGAAACACTTTTCCACCCAGATGTCAGGTCTCACGTTTGATCTAGTTTCTGTTTCTTATTGTTTTTATTATTATTGTTTGCATTCTTGTTTTATTTTGGTGTCTCACATCTCTTCTCGTTTCAGGTCCCATTTCCTGTCATGTCGTTTCCCCTCGTGTGATTGTTCGCCCCGCCCTGATGTTTCACCTGTGTCTCGTTATCCCCTGTTAGTCTGTGTATTTAAGCCATTTGTGTTTTAGTTTTCATTGCCAGTTCGTTGTGTACGTTACTTTGTATCACCTCGTGCCAGCTCTAGAAATCTTTTGACCTTGTTATCTCGACCATTGCCTATTTTTCGACCACTGTTTTTGCCTGCTCCTTGATTGTACTGTTGCCTCCGTTTTTGCTTACCTGTGTACCCACTTGGACCGATTAAACTCTGAAAAGTAATCTGCCCTGTGTCTGAGCCTGCATTTGAGTCCTCCTCCTCGCTCAGTTCTGAAACCAGAGAGTTGTGAGTCTGTGGAACTCTCTACCTCAGAGGGCGGTGGAGGCCGGTTCTCTGGAAACTTTCAAGAAAGAGCTAGATAGGGCTCTTAAAGATAGTGGAGTCAGCGGATATGGGGAGAAGGCAGAAACGGGGTACTGTTTGGGAATGGTCAGCCATGATCACAGTGAATGGCGGTGCTGGCCGAATGGCCTTTACTCCTGCATCTATTTTCTATGTTTCTACGTTTCTATCCAGGGACGTTGAGATGTCACCTGAAAGAAATGTATCAGGATACAATGGACGGAGAACCGAGATCGACTTTTGTCTCCATGGTCGGAACATCATCTTCAACACGAAATCGGTTTAGGGTAAGAGGAAAATATTTTAAAAGCGATCTGATGGATGTCTTTATTACTGAATGGTTGGCCGGGCCCCAAATCCATTATTTAAATATAATGAATGGTGCCTGTCCGTTCGTTTAATTTCCTAATGCATGTCCTCCATGTCAAGATGTCAGGTTAAATGAATCAATATTCCCGAAATGCACTCGTCCATGGAAACGAGTAATCTGAACATTGCGATTTCAGGCGACTGCTCACGATTATTGGGATTGCGGAGAGACGGTGCGGATTCTATCAGCCCCGCAGATTGTTCCCCGGCACTAACTGTCCACTCGACAGAACATAAATAACCGATATCATCACCCATGGTGACTGCTATACTTTGTTTTGACAAGACCCGGTGCTCGATTCTCTCTGATCTGGGGAATCGGGGAGTTTCTCCAGTATCTCTTCACCCCTGTGATCCCATTTGTCCTCATTGTTCTGTTCAACACTTCGACCATCAGATACGTGTTAGTGGCGAGCAGGGCCCGCAGGAAACACCGGGGTCCCAGCACTGGGGAGAGCGGCTGAGACCCGGAGATGGAGTGCCGCAGGAAATCCCTCATTTTACTGCTGGTCATCTCGGGGAATTTCATCGTGTTGTGGGCGGTCCATGCGATATATGTTGTGTGGTTCAGACTGTCTGGGTTAATTCCTAGCTGGGACTATCCAGAATTTGCCATCGGAGAACTAGGCTACATGCTGCTGATCCTGAGTTGCTGCACAAACACGGCTCTTTACGCCGTCACCCAGACTAAGTTCAGACAGCAGTTCAAAGAAGTGGTGAAATTGCCCGTTTCTCTGATTGTAAAATGCACTCAGCGCCGCGGGGTTTAGGAATACGTGCCATCTCCATCCCATCTGCTGACCCTCCCCCTTCTCTCCCCGACACGCTGAAGATCCTTCAGGGTCTGTCCTACTTTCACGACCTAATTCACGACCTCTGTTGAGTTTGCCCATGAATCATACTGGCAGCATGGTCGTCACGAGGTAGTAGGATGTCGTAAGTCGTCGTAGGTAGGTCGTGATGCTATCAGATAATACTCGTGGTATTAAATAGTCCGGGGCTTTTTTCTAGCCTGATGAAAAATGTCCACGAGTAAAAAAGCACCAACAGCACCACCACGTTATTCCACTGACAAAGAATGACCCGACGGATTCAATCCTCTTCTTGCAGGAACATCTATGACTCACAACGGAGCGGCGGAAATATATAGTTCTCCCTCTCACTGCGACTATAATGCGCCTCAACACAGAGTTTCTCAGAACTAGGAACCATTCCGAACTAACTTAGACACTCAGGCTCAATTTCAAATTATATCAATAATTATAAATCCCAAATACTATACGGCATATACTGTCTTCATATACTTTCACAAAGCATTTCATATCGACGGTTCACCCCAAATCAATACATCATCTCAAAAGAATCGAACAGATAAAATACAAAGCTACGTCCAACTTCATCGGGATCACTGAACGTTAAAGACGAGAATAAGTATACAAAGTCAACAAAGAGATGCAGCGGCACCCGTATTCGGGATCGAACCCGGGTCTCCGGCGCAGCTTTGCCAGGGGGAGCGGTCTGTTTGCGGGCGAGAGCGGGACAGAGAGAGAGAGAGAGACAGACAGACAGACAGACAGAGACAGAGACAGAGAGACACGGAGAGGGTGAAAGAGATAGAATGAGAGAGAGACAGGGAGGGTGAGAGGGAGAGAGAGATAGATAGAAAGGATCATGCGTGAAAAAAAGAGAGGCGGTTGAGGGGTGGCAGAGGGAGGAAGGGTGTGTGGAGGCTGGGGGGGAGGATAGAGAAGGGAGGAAGATAGATGGATGAGAGGCAGATAGAATGTGTGGATGGGAGAGGGCAGCAGGGTAAGAGGAAGAAAGGAGGGGAGGGGGTTACAGAGAAGGGGAGAAATACGGAGTGTATGGGCCGGAGGGGAGGGCGGTTACACCTCTCTCTCTCTACACACCCCCCCCCCTCTCCCTGCGAGTTGGGGGCTATGCGTGAGTCGTTAGGGCGGGGAAGGAGAGAATGAATAATATTAATTTAATATTTAGGGTGTGGTTAGTGTGTGCATGACGCTGCAGGCAGCCCCCCCCCCCCAGCGTTGAGGGCACATGACCCACCGGGTCCCACTTGGTCTAGTACCTACTAAATTCTCATCTTGGATGTGTATTTATTTGTGTGTTTGTGTGTAATCACATCTTCGTAAAGAAACGACGCGGTTTACATATTCCGGTAGAGATTTTATACGTGTAGTCCTAAATCTATTTAACTGTAAATTTCAGGTTTTATTTCTCGACATTACTGAAATGATTAAAAATTCTTTGAATTTAATATGTTTATTTCTTTAAAATTATTCCTCACAGCTTCCAACACACTTTGATACAAAGTTGCACACCAAGAGCATTGCCAGCAACACTCTGA
>NW_026576809.1:17500-68034 GCF_028641065.1 Leucoraja erinaceus
CGGGGGGGAAGGAACCGGAGCGGACACAAACCGAAACCATTCTTTATTGCAACCATTTTATTGACAGTTTCCCAGTTGTACAGAGAGTGAGTGGCGGAGACCTGGCGCGAGCCCCGGGCGTCACGGGCTCAGTTTGCCGCGATGGTGTTATCGATCCAGGTGACGTAGTTGCAGACGCGAGTGTACACTCCTGGATAGTCACACATAATACACGCATATCCCCACGACACCACCCCCTGGAGCACTCCGTTACACACCACTGGCCCACCAGAATTAGCCTGTCACAAGGGCAGACGTGAGAGGTTAAATGGCTTCGGAAAATATTAATTTGTGTGTGTGTGTAGGTATGGGTGTGTGTGCGTGTGCGTGTGAGTGTGTGTGTGAGTGTGTGTGTGTGTGTGTGTGTGTGTGTGTGTGTGTGTGTGTGTGTGTGTGTGTGTGTGGGTGTGTGGGTGTGTGTGCGTGCGTGGGTGGGTGTGTGTGGGAGTGTGTGTGTGTGTGTGTGTGTGTGTGTGTGTGTGCGTGTGTGTGTGTGTGCGTGTGTGTGTCTTTGTGTGTGTGTGTGTGTATGTGTGTGTTTTTCTGTGTGTGTGTGTGTGTGTGTCTGTGTGTGTGTGTGTGTGTGTGTGTGTGTGTGTGTGTGCGTGCGTGCGTGCGTGTGTGTGTGTGTGTGTGTGTGTGTGTGTGTGTACGTACCTGTACCTCGCAGTGGGCCGAATGCCCTGCTTCCGCTCTGTAGTGGGGAGCGAGGGGGAGAAGTGAAGGGGAGGGTGGTCACAAAGACGGGGAGAGTGGGTGTAGGGGCGGGAAGGAAGCTGAGGGGAGGGACAGGGATCTGTACCTCGCAGCTGTTGCGGCCTCCCTCCATGTAGCCGAGACACATCTTGTTGTCAGTATTAATTCCCGGGTAGGAACCGCGACAGTCCGCGTCACGGACAACCGGGGAGACCAAGCAATTGTAGTAGCGAACCGCTAGTGGGGTAATAGTGGGATATTAAACCCCCTCCCCTCCGGCCCCACACCCCCTCTCCCCGTGTCTCTGACCCCCCCCCCCCCCCCCCCTCCCCTCCGTCTCTCCAACGCCTCCTCAATCCCTACTTCCCTCATTCACCCACCCTTCAACCGTCTCTCTCTCGCCCCCCCCCCCCCCCCCCCACCAGTCCCGGGGTCTCACCCGGGTCCATGGCGCGGCTCCAGCCGGAGATGAGACACATGTCGCCGGTCTGGGCGCACTGCGTGGGCAGGGAACGGCGACCACATTGCGGTTCATGGCGGCGGGCCGGGACAGTTTGATCAGCATGATGTCGTTGGCCAGGGTGTGGTAATCGTATTTGGGATGTCTGATCACCATGTCTGATTCGATGAACTGTTCCGACCCCTCCGAAGCCGTGATCTCATGTTCGCCCAGACGAACCCTTATGTTCCTACGAACAGACGGTAAAACCAGACCGCGCCTTAAAACCAACCGCGATCGGAGGGGAGGGGGTTAGAGGGACAGGAGAGGGGTGTAGACCCCGGTACGTACGACTGGTAACAGTGAGATGCGGACACCGCCCAGCGCGGGTGAATCAAAGCGCCGCCGCACAGATGGTAGCCGGCGTTGAAGGACACGATCCAGGGAGTGGCGTGTTTGCTGCACACGTAACCGCACACGGTATTGTCATTGTCTGTGGGCGCCGCGGCTGTGGGAGTGGGAGAGAGAGAACACGGTCACTGCCAGCGGAGGGGGGAGATGGAGAGCAAGAGGAGAGCTGGAGAGAGGGGAAAGAAGGAGGCGACATAAGGAGGGGAGAGAGGAGGGGGAGACAGGGGGTAGAGAGAGAGGTGGGGGAAACAATTAGGGGAGAGGGAGAAAGAGGGGCAGAGAGTTGAGGGGAGGGAGAAGGGAGCGAGAGAGACAGAGGGGTGAGATAGTGGGGGAGGGAGAGAGGGGTGGAGATTGTGGGGTAAGAAAGACGGGGAGAGAAAGATGGGGAGGGGAGGGTGAGAATGGGAGAGAGAGGAGGCGGAGAGAGAGAGAGAGAGCAGGGGGAGGGGTGAAAGGGAGAGAGGAGGGTCGGGAGACAAGAGGGGGAGACAGAGGAGGTGGGAAGGGAGGAGGGGGAGGAAGAAAAGGGGAAGAGTGCCCGGGGGGAGTACACTTACCGGCGAGTCCGAGGAAGACGAGAAATAGAAGGGTATTCATGTTGTGTGGGGTCCGGGCGCGGATGCCTTTGGCGAGCGGCCGCACCTGTGCTCTTCCAAGCCCGTGCATGGCGCTGGGCGAGGTCGGCGAGGGACGGGGAATGGGAGGAGGGAAAGAGGGAGGGAGGAGCGAGAGGGTTGGGGAGAGGGAGAGAGGGTGGAGCGGAAAGGGAGGGGATGTGGGGACGGGAGGGGTTTACAGAGAAAAAACTAATTTAAACTAAACTCAAACTCTGAACTCAACACTTGAGCTAAAACTCTCAGAACATCTTCGCTCAGTCCAGCTGGACCCACCTGATGTACCGGTTGTCAAACACTTGTCAACTCGCCCACAGCCAACATTGCCCAGTTTCACATATCGTCCTCACTTTTTTATATATCTTTTATTAATTTGTTCTATATCTCTCTGCATCACCGTCTATTGTCTCGTTTCCTTTTATCCCGACTCTCAGTCTGAAGAAGGGTTGGGGTTATGCTGTTTGACCTGCTCAGTTACCCCGACACGGTACAACATTCTGGAGTAACCCAGCTGATCAGGCAGCGTCACAGGAGAGAAGGAATGGGTGCCATTTCGGCTCGAGACCCTTTGAAGAAGGGTCTCGAGCCGAAATGTCACCCATTCCTTCTGAGAGACGGGGTAAAATGAAACGAGACATACCGACGGTGATGTGGAGAGATATAGAAAAATAGTAAAATATATGCAAAACAGTGTCGATGATATGGGAAACAGGCCAATGTTAGCTGTGATCTCGGCTACATGGTTTTTCCAGCGTTTTTGCTAACCTTCGGTTTTTCTAGCATCTGCAGTTCTTTCTTAAACAAAGTATATTTTTTTGTTTGTTGGTCACCCCTCTCCTCTCCGGCCCCTACACTCCCTCTAATTACTAAACTCAACTATAAACTCAAATTACAAACTCAAAGCATGAACTAAATGTAAAACTAAGCACGCAGTGATCTCCGGCAGGTTGGTCCCAGGGGAGATGAACCGGAGCCGGCAGAAACAGAAACCATTCTTCGTTGCAACCATTTTATTGATCGTTTCCCAGTTGTACAGAGGGTGAGGGGCGGAGACCTGACGCGGCCGCCGGGATCACGGACCTACTTGATGCCACGAGTACCTACGACCAGCACCACGACCTTCTACGACCTACATACGACCTCATACTCGGCAGAGGTCGTGAATTAGATCGTGAAAACGGGACAGGGGGGATATTCAGCGTATCGGGGAGAGAGGGGGAGGTGAGCAAATGAGATAGAGAGGGCACGGATTCCTAAACCCCGCGGCGCTGAGTGCATTTTACAATGAGAGAAACGGGCGATTTCACCACTTCTTTGAACTGCTGCCTGAACTTAGTCTGGATGACGGCGTAAAGAGCCGTGTTTGTGCAGCAGCTCAGGATCTGCAGCATGTAGCCTAGTTCGCCGATGACAAATGCTGGATAGTTCCAGCTAGGAAATAATGCAGCCAGTCTGAACCACACAACATTTATCGCATTGACCGCCCACAACACGATGAAATTCCCCGAGATGACCAGCAGTAAAATGAGGGATTTCCTGCGGTTCTCCATCTCCTGGTCTCTGCCACTCTCCCCACTGCTGGGACCCCGCAGTCTCCTGCGGGCTCTGCTCGACACTAACACGTATCTGATGGTCGAAGTGTTGAACAGAACAATGAGGACAAATGGGATCACGGGGGTGATGAGATACTGGAAAAGCTCCCCGATTCCCCAGACCAGTGGCTGTCGAACACCGGGTCTTGTCCAACAAAGCCAAGGGGAATTAGTTAGAAAGTAGTTACCGCTCAACATAAAATACCAGAACGTGTTCTTTAAACAGCTCAGCACGGACACTGTGCACAGAACCACAGCCGCTGTTCTCTCGGTGCAATACTTTGTTTTCAGCTTCTGGCAACAAATGGCCACAAATCGATCAAAGGTGAAGGTGACGGTGAACCAGACAGAACAGTCCGTGGCGGCGTAAACCAAGAAGACGTGGATATTACACACTGGGGCAAGAAACAAGAACCTAAATGCTTCATAGTAAGCAATTGGAATCTGCCTCAGTATCAGGTCGACAATAATGACCAGTAGATCGGCCGTTGCCATGGCGATCAGGTAGCGAGTGACACCTGTGGAGAGACCGCACTTACCCCGGGCCAGGACCACAATCGCCAGCGCGTTCACTGTGAGGAGGGAAGTAAACAGAGACATGACAGCGGACAAAACAAACTCGGCAGATTCATCGAGGGATAAATCAAATGCACAATCCTGTTCTGGATTGTAGAAGATTGTCTAACGAGGCTGTCTACTAGTAACTACTCAAGGAAATAAATTATTAATGGTAAAATAACTGCATCTGCTCGATTACTTAACAGATGAGACGCTGCAGTTATGACGGTTCGGATAAAGAATCAGATCGGATTCTGACCATGGCTCACTTCACCATGGGAGTTTAGCTCTTTGCTTCACTGTGAATCTGGTTCAATGGGGGCTGGCGAACAGACACACGTTATGTTCTTTAGTGTGGATAAATCAGCCCAGGGTTCTCCCTCTATTCATTGCCCAATGAGACCACCAGGGGCGCCGGGGAGATGGCAGCCCTGTCGGCAGTCTGATCGTGTTTTTCATCTTTTGTTATTTTTAGTGTTTATTAAAAGTTTGATTTAATGTATTTCGGTTTGTTTTATGGTGGTGGGAGGGGGGGGGGGGGGGGGGGGGGGGGGGTCGGAGGAAACTGTTTTCCAGGTTCTTACCTTCCCTGATGATGTGATCATTTTTCGGATCACATTCTCCGGGCTCTGCGGTCTACCATCGATGGAGCTGGAAGCCGCCTCAGACTGTCGTGAGCCCCACCGCGGGGCGCGGACTTAACATCGGAGCGGATCCCTTGCCTGGGATCGCTCTCACCGCGGCGTGCGGACTTACCATCAAGGGCTCGCAGTCTCGGAAGAGGCAAGTCGCGAGCTCCAACGCCGCAGAAGTTTCGATCAGCCCCGGCGCGGGGGAGCTGACAACCCCACGATACAGGAGCTGAACGCCTTGACGCGGAGGGGCCGAACGCCACCGGCTACGGGAGTCAAGATCGTCCCGTAAACGAGGGCTCGAGGCCCCCGACAAAGGAGAACACAGGGGCAGCTCCCACTTCGATCGCCGGAGCCGTATGGAGTCGTGCGGAGCTGGTCGACATCGCGGGGCTCGAAAAACTGACACTGTCCAAAAATTCCGCGCGACAACGGCCCGCCGGCCCGCAGCCGCAACGACGCCGTACGCAGCGCCTTGACGCCGTACGCAGCGTCTTGACGCCGTACGTCACGCACGAACTTCCCGCGGACTTCGCTCGAACATCACGTCACTCACTCGACCACTGCGCGGCCCCCGGTTTGTTCGCGCTTGCCGCACGCAGGTCGCATCTCGTGGGATAGGCCCGTAAGGCTCTTTCATTTTAAGGGGAGCATCAGAGTCCAGGATGGAAGAGCAAGTGGTATTGAATAAGAAATGAGGTTGTCAGTGCTGCGATGGAGGGGAGAAGCCTCGATGGTGCAGATGTCGGGAGCAGCAATGAGAGCCTCAGAGAACTTAAGGGCAATCGATGAGTTTATGTAGCGCGAGCAGCGAACAGGGAGATGAGATTTTGAGGGAGAGAATGCCGCAAACATAAATGCGCCATGAACTGACAGATAAGCATCAATAATTTCTATATTACAAATTGGGAGACCAGGCGATAGCACCAGGTCTAATGTGTGGCCAAGCTTGTGCGTGGGTCCATTGGTAAGTAGAGTCCGATTGAAGGATTCAACCAGGTTCATAAATTCACTCACAAGAGGCTTAGCAGGTGGCAGAACTTTAATAACGCAGACGGGGAAGTTTGTATAGTTACACAAAATCACAGGATCTAATGGGTGGCCTGCTAACCCGTCCGGTACGAATCCACCTCACCTCCTTCCACCGGGGAAGATACCGGGGAGGGAATGGGGGAAATGACCGGGGAGCCGTGGGGTGGGGAGGGGGGAGGTGATGAGATAGGCGAGCTGGTCGCCGAACGTCGGGGGGGGGGGGGGGGGGGGGGGGGGGGGGGGGGGGGGGGCGGTGGAAACGTTCGCTGATAGTGGAGCAGCAGGACCGGCAGTGAGAGGCTACACAAAACGCGAGACAACAGGATATGGAGTCGCAGGACGCGGTTCCTTCACTGGAAAGATTTGTTGACGGTTGCATCTGTAAATGGCTCCGTCCGCTTCAACCAGATAAGAGCGCGGTTCTTTGGCAGGGCCGTAGACTCAGACGGCCATAGCCCCTGTTCGTCTGGAGGCGAACCACCTGTCCACTGACGAGAGGATTTAAGTGGCTTACTGGATTCGTGAGGAAAAAAAAACCGTTTCAAGGTATTGCGTTCGAATTGTGGTTGTTTCTGGACTGCAGGCGGAGATAGAACCTGTGGCTGCAAAAGCTGATGGGACACAGTCAGGGGAGCACAGCTTTGGCTCGTTGGGCTGGGAAACCCAGTATGGGATCCCTTGCAATGTTCCTTAAGTTGAGCAGGTCCTGGTATACGTCCGATTTTGCAAGGTATGACCACTCCATTCGTTGTTTAGCGCCTCGGACTGCGCGTTCGACGAATCAGTTGGACTGTGGGAACTGAAGGCTGATGGTAATATGTCGGAAGTCCCGTAGTTTTGCCAGGTTTTGAAAGACAGGCTCGTGAACTGTCTGGCATTGTTGGACAGATGACTTGCAGGGGAGGCGTGCAAGGAGAAGTGACGCCGCAACTTCTCAATAACCGATTCATAGAAACATAGAAACATAGAAAATAGGTGCAGGAGGAGACCATTCGGCCGTTCGAGCCAGCACCGCCATTCATTGTGATCATGGCTGATCGTCCCCTATCAATAACCCGTGCATGCCTTCTCCCCATATCCCTGGACTCCACTAGCCCCTAGAGCTCTATCTAACTCTCTCTTAAATCCATCCAGTGATTTGGCCCCCACTGCCCTCTGTGGCAGGGAATTCCTTAAATTCACAACTCTCTGGGTGAAAACGTTTTTTTCTCACCTCAGCCTTAAATACCCTCCCCTTTATTCTAAGACTGTGGCCCCTGGTTCTGGACTCGCCCAACATTGGGAACATTTTTCCTGTATCTAGCTTGTCCAGTCCTTTTATAAGTTTATATGTATCTATAAGACCCCGCCTCGTCCTTCTAAACTCCAGTGAATACAAGCCTAGTCTTTTCAATCTTTCCTCATATGACAGTCCCGCCATCCCAGGGATCAATCTCATGAACCTACACTGCACTGCCCCAATCACAAGGATGTCCTTCCTCAAATTAGGAGACCAAAACTCTACACGCTTCATGTGTAATGGTTTTGAGTAAATCGATGTCGAACCAACCCGAATGAATAAGAGTCAACAAGAACCAGATAGTGTTTCCCACGCCATTCGAATATATCAGTGGCTTACGTGGACCACGGGAGAGGAGGAACTGGGTGCGGCAGTATAGGCTGTTTCTGCTGATGTGGTGTCAGGGTTTTACAGACAGCGCAAACTTCGGTTTTGTCGCGTATGTACTTGGTCATGCCAGGCCAATAAACCATGCTTTGTACCTGTTGCACCACTTCTGACACCATGTAATGAGTCGAGTCAAACACTTATCAAAATACAACACATGTTTATTAAATCTACTTATAGCATCGATCTACATGACATTACAGTTCCTAGCAGCTGCTCACACTGAATGGCGTAGGCAAGCTCTTGTTAATATAAAACACATATTAGGCGGAGCCACTACTAACAAGTACTACAATTAACTTACAGGAAATAACCAATCTAGATATCCTTTCGGCGTCATTACCGTTCTGTTTCGTATTCTTTCGGCATCGTGTCGGTTCGGTACGCTAGCTTCCATTTATTGGATTCGGCATCTCGTCCTTCGATTTCCCATCCGCACAGGAGTAATCTTAAGGGGTTGGACAGGCTAGATGCAGGACGATTGTTCCCGATGTTGGGGAAGTCCAGGACAAGGGGTCACATTTTGAGGATAGAGGGGAAATCCTTTAGGACCGAGATGAGAAAATCATGTTTCACACAGAGAGTGGTGAATCTCTGGAACTCTCTGCCACAGAAGGTAGTTGAGGCCAGTTAATTGGCTATATTTAAGAGGAAGTTAGATGTGGCCCTTGCGGCTAAAGGGATCAGGGGGTATGAAGAGAAGGCAGGTACAGGATACTGAGTTGGATGATCAGCCATGATCATATTGAATGGCGGTGCAGGCTCGAAGGGCCGAACGGCCTACTCCTGCACCTATTTTTTATGTTTCTATGTTTTTTCTCACAGAGAGACAAATTGTGGGGTAGTACTAATAGAGTGACACGCTGTGAAGTAGTGCTGATGAAGTGATATAATATGCGGTCATTCTGATGGAGTGGGGTAATACTAAGAATGCGAAGCATTGTGTTATGGTACCAATCAAATGACACACGGTGTAGTGGAAGCGATGTGGTGACAAAGTGGGAATGCCTGCGGCAGTTACACACTGCCGAGAAATAATGGATGTACACACCATGTAGCAGTACTGATGCGGTTACACACTGTGGGGAATACTGTTTGAGTGACACCGTTAGTAGTACTGATGTATAGACACGCTATGGGGTATTACAGATGGAATGAAACACTATGGGGTGTACAGCAGAACGAGACACTGTGGGGCAGTACTGATCGATTATCGCATTCTGGGCTTGATAGAATGAAACATCGTGTGACAGAGTGACACACAGTGCGGATTTACTGAATGATTGACACACTATGGGGTATTAGTGATGGAATGACGTCATACCCGTTCTGTTTGGTATCCTTTCGGCATGGTGTCCGTTCGGTACCCTAGCTTCCATTTATTGGCTTCGACTTCTCGTCCTTCGATATCCCATCCGCACAGGAGTAGTCACGGAGGGACAAATTGTGGGGTAGTACTAATTGACGGACACATTGTTGTGCAGTACTGATGGAGTGATCCACAATGGGGTAGAACTGATAGCGACGCACGATGGGATATTGTTGATGGAATGACACACTCTTCACCCCTGTGCATGAGGGCGGCGGGTGGTTCTCCACTAAGTTAGCCCACAGCATCACTGACTGACAGACTCGGTAACAATGTGAAAGGCCATCAGGTAAAATTAACGGAAACCAGAGTGACTCGGTATCAAATTCAATGGGCGGGTTTGAGTTGCCTTGAAGAAGGTTCGGCCCAAAACAATCCATGGACCAGCATCTCAACAACTCAGAATATCTGTGGATTCGGACAGAACCGCTTCAGTCGGTTACATCGTGGATTGCCGTGCAACAAATTATTTACGACAAGTTTAATGTGACCTTGACCAAGTGCAAACCCGTTGGGTTCGCGACCACAACGCCAGATTCCACCACTCACACGTTCCCCCAACGCAATATTACACCACTCACGCATCGCCCACAACTGCGCAGACGCGGCTCATTTCTCCTCACCCCCCAGCAACCTCACCTCCCTTCATCCTCCCTCTTCAATCCATGGGGTGGGGGGGGGGGGGGGGGGGGTGAGGTAGAGAGGGAAGGTGATAAACAGGGAGGGGTAGAGAGAGAGAGGGGGGTCGAAACGGAGGGGGTGGAGAGGGAGGGGGTAGCGAAGGAGGATATCTAGGGAGGTGTACGGAAAGATGGGGTGCATAGGGAGGGGGTAGAGGTGGGAATTAGGGTAGAGAGGGATGGGCGAAAGAGGGATTGTAGACGTGGCAACTACCCTCCCTACCCCCTCCTCTCCCTCAATCCCACCACGCGCCCCCCTGACCCCCCCCCCCCCCCCCAGTATATTTTCCATCTCCACGCTAATCCCCGCCCCATCTCCCTCCTCCTCATTTACCTCATCATCCTCACCTCACTTCCATCCCCTGCCCCGGTGCCATGGACACAGATCTGGAAGGTCGATTCAGGTGGACTCATATTTTGAACCATTGCAAACCGATGTCCAAACGGTCTCGTTCGGTTCTCTTCAAGTTCCTTGATTCTAATATTCCGTCACTCGACCTCTACAGGAGAACAGCACTTGCACTGTTTTCCTTGTCGTATCTCCCACCATGTTTTGGCCGCTCATCATCACTGTGCCTGCTGGCGGTGGGCGGTCCCCCTCTCAGTAAATCATCAACGTCACTGAGTGACACGTTCGGTAACAATGTCAAAGGCCACCAGATAATGTTGAAGGTCACACGAGTGATTCAGTATAAATCCCATTGGGTGGGAATGAGCTGCTTTGGAAAAGGTTCGGCCCAACACTATATATAAACGGGAATCTCGACATGCCAGAGTTTTTGAGGATTCGGACACGGTACCGTTCCGTTCACTTACCTGCTAGTTTGCCGGTCACAAAATAATTGGATTGAATTGATGGAGAATACATCTCAAGGCCTAAACTGCTTACTGCCCACCATTTCTTGGCCTGATACAATGGGGTTTCGGTCGAGTGATGTCGCCATTTTACAATCATCTGCTAGTTTTCTGTGTACAACATAAATGGCATGGGGTTAATGTGAAACAAATCTCAGGGCCTGAGCTGATTTCTGTCCACCATTGGTCTGTTGCATCTTCATTTCCATCTTGTCATGTCGGCATCATTGGCACATGTCAGAACGTTACCATCTCATCTGGCGTCATCTGGTGAATTACATAGAAACATAGAAAATATGTTTCACATCTGTAGTGGTTAGTTTAGTTTAACATTTCTAGTGGAGTTTAACATCTGTAGCGGTTAGTAGCTGGGGAATATTCGGAGGGATAGGTTATACAGACATTTGGATGGGCAAGGGGTGATTAGGGATAGTCAGCATGGTTTTGTACGTGGGAGGTCGTATCTCACAAATCTATTGGTTTTTGCTGAAGACTTGACCAAAAAGGTTGATGAGGGCAGAGCTGTAGATGTTGTGTACATGGACTTCAGTCAGACGTTCGGCAAGGTTCCGCATGGTTGGCTGCTCTGGAAGGTTAGATTGCATGGGATCCAACTAGAGATAGCTGAACGGATAGAACATTGGCACCATGGAAGGAGGCAGAGTGTGATGGTGGAAAGTCACTACTCAGACTCGAGGCCTGTGACTGGTGGTGTGCCTCAAGATTCGGTGCTGGGCCCGTTACTGTTAGTCATCTCCATCAATGATTTGGATGAGAACATACAGGGCATGATCAGCAAGTTTGCTGAAGATACAAAAGTTAGTAGTTTTGCAGTTAGTACAATGGTTGTGAAAGGTTGCAGCGGGATCTAGATCGATTGGCCAGGTTGGCGGAAAAATGGTTGACGGAATTTAATACAGAAAAGTGTGAGGTGTGGCATTTATTGACGTCGAACAAAGGCTAACCATGGTCATTGGTCATCGGCAAGCCTCAGATGCTGACAATCTGAAATAAAAACAGTAAATGGTAGGTCTCTGCGCAGTGTTCTAGATCAGAGGGAACTAGGAGTATAGGCGCATGGTTCCTTGAAGGTCGAGTCGCAGGTAGATAAGGTGGTCAAAAAGGCTTTTGGCACTTTGGCGTTCATCAGTCAGTGTATTGAATTTGGAGTTTGGAATGTCATGCTACAGTTGTATAAGACGTTCGTGAGATTGCATTAAGAATATTGTGTTCAGTTCTGGGCACCATGTTATAGGACATATGTTGTCAAGCTTGAAAGGGTGGAGAAACCAATTAAGAGGATGTTGGCAGGATTAGAGGGTGTGAGCTGCAGGGATACAATGAGTAGGCTGGGTCTCTATTCCACGGAGGAGGATGGGAGACCTTATAGAAGTATACAAGATCATGAGAGGAATAGATCGAGTAGATGTGCAGAGTATTTTACCCAGAGTAGGAGAATCGAGGACCAGAGGACATAGGTTCAAGGTGAAGGAGAAAGTATTTAATAACTAATCGGAGGGATAACTTGTTCACACAGAGGGCGGTGGGTGTATGGAAGAAGCTGCCAGAGGATGTAGTTGAGGCAGGGACTGGCCCATCGTTTAAAAATCTGTTGGGCAGTTACATGAATAGTCCAGGTTTAGGGGGTTAAGGCATCTGGGACTCATATAGCGGGGACATTGTTGGCCTGTGTGGGTGAGTTGTGTCGAGGGGCCTGTAATACGCTATAACTCGATGAGATGCACAAAGTATCTTGCCCAGAGTAGGTGAATGAAGGGGAAGCGATTTAATGTATATCTAAGGGTTACCTTTTGACACAAAGCTTGGATGCATTGGACAAGCTGCAAGAGGAGGTAGTTGAGGCGGGGACTATCCCTACGTTTAACAAACATTTAGAAAGATACGAGGACAGGACAGATTTAGGACAAATGGGACCAGTGTAGCGTGGACATGTTGGCCGCTGTAGGTAAGTTGTGCCGAAGGGCCTGTTTTATGTTTTATCACTCTCTGACTATGACTGTTTGCCACTGCTGGCTGGGACAATGGAATCATCTCGTGGATAGACAAAAATGCTGGAGAAACTCAGCGGGTGAGGCAGCATCTAAGGACAGAAGGAATATGCGACGTTTCGGGACGAGACCCCTCTTCGAGACCCTTCTTTACGTGGCCCATTCCTCCTCTCCCCAGATGCTGCCTCACCCGCTGAGTTCTCCAGCATTTTTGACTACCTTCTATTTTTGCAGCATCTGCAGTTGTTTCATAAACGATTAAACTCGTGAGTCAGTATTAAACATTATTTCAAAAATGCATGGAGATCACGTTTAACTATTACAATATAGTCCGACCAAGTATATGAATCTCGGTATAGGATTGGCCAATTTTGAGTTAAGACAAATCAGTGACTGGGCATTTAAGGAACCGCTGATGATGGAATCGTGAGCGTCTCTGTGCAGAAAAAATCACCACGAACGCATTCTTCAATGCGCCGCATATCATTAATGTGGGTAGTTTTTCATGTACAAAAAACAATGGCGAAAGCAAAGATGCAACAAAAATAGGGCTCGTATCGCAACTTTCCGTGTAGATATAGAGGGTTTGATTTAACTTTGACAGGCAACGTCAACCGACTGGGCGTGGGAGGTGAGCGGTTTGCAGACTCGCGATGAGGGAGAATACATATGCGGTCAATATTTGTTTTCTCCGACGTGCCCGAACAATTGTAAGGCGTTGTGGATCTTCACCTGAATATCACGTGGTTCTTCACAATATTATGCAACATTCTGTGAACAACAGGCTTGCTCGGGGACTGTGATCAACATGGAGCTAATGACACACAAAGGTCCCGCAGGGATAATCCCGTTCCTTCATATAAGGGAAACTTTCCAATGAGCCATTCCACAATCAAATAAGGAATTAACCTAAATGCCATTGGAGGATAAACGGTGTCAAGGAAATGGACGAAATATTGATTGTTAGAGTCATATATGCGATCCAAAAGATATACTACCCCATCCTGGCTATTCTCGGTGTGCCCGGTAAGTAAGAAGAATTGTCGTTTGTGCTTGAATATTTGACAAACTGGCTGTATGTCTCTCGAAACTCCCTATATTCATTTCAAGTTCAGTGATCGCCATCTGCTGACGGATTATTAAGGCGCGAGTAATTCTTACCGTGACGGCCACGTTCACCAGTGCATTTTACGGGATGAAACGAAGATAGATCGGCAACTTCCCCGTGTTTGCACTGTTCGATATCGTGTACAGTGACGTTGTAGTGGGTTCCCTTGTTCCAGCTAAATTGGTGGAACACACAAAGTCACAGTGGATAGTAGAAATGTGAAATGTTAAAGGAGTAAGTGCGGCGGCAACTGGCCTGGCCAGTGTTTCAAATTAGTGCCCTTACACTGGCTGGGTTCCGGCATCACATTATCCCAGCAGGTGCAGGAGTATTGCGGAGCGGATATAGAATGATTAAACATCTCGAACCTAATCATGTTTCTGTCGAAATTACCCCCGTCTCCTCTTTGCGTCAACTGAACATCTCTGTGGTTACCGTGGAATTAAAACCTGCCCTCCAGATACAATATCATTTTGCCGTTTAGTTAAATTGACTGATTTCCAAAACTTTAATTGAAGTAAGTAAGCAAGTTTATTGGCCAAGTATTCACATACAAGGAATTTGCCTTGGTGCTCCGCCCACAAGTAACAACATGACATACAGTGACAGTTACGATTGGCCGATTAGGAAACGGGGAGATGCAACGAGACCTGGGTGTCATGGTACACCAGTCATTGGAAGTAGGCATGCAAGTGCAGCAGGCAGTGAAGAAAGCCAAGTTAGCTTTCAGTGAAGTTAGCTTTCATAGCAAAAGGATTTGAGTATAGGAGCAGGAATGCTCTACGGCAGTTGAACAGGGTCTTGGTGAGACCACACCTGAAGTATTGCGTACAGTTTTGGTCTCCACATCTGAGGTAATACATTCTTGCCATAGAGGGAGTACAGAGAATGTTCACCAGACTGATTCCTGGGATGTCAGGACTTTCATATGAAGTCTGGATAGACTCGGCATCGTTAACATATTGATATTGAGCAGTGTAATACCCATATGGTATTATTAATCCTTATACGTTGAGACCCATACTGATCTTTGTTTTCAGAATCACACAGATGCATTGGTGGAATTCCTGCTGAACTTTATCCAAGTAGTGTGCGCTTAACTCCTGTCAACCACACAATGCGCTGGTAATATGTTCATTCTTTTTGCATCACAGTGAACCTGGTGACAATTGTGATCCTGTGTCGAGGAAAGTGTGGTCTCTCCAGCTGTGTGACTCGCTACCTGGTGGCCATGGCAGCGGCGGATCTACTGGTCATTATCTTTGACCTGATATTGAGACAGATTCCGATTGCTCATCAAATAACATTTGTTATGGCCATCCGCCTGTGTAATATCCACGCAGTCCTGCTTTACGCAGCGACCGACTGTTCTGTCTGGTTCACCGTGTCCTTCACCTTTGACCGATTTGTTGCCATTTGTTGCCAAAAGGTGAAGCATAGATATTGCAGTGAGAAAACGGCGGCTGCGGTTCTGGGCACGGTGAGTGCACTGAGCAGTGTAAAAAATGTTTACTGGTATTTTATGTACACATCTTGGTACAGATTGGCGAATGCTCCCTGGTTTTGTTTCATGGATGTCCGCGTTATGATTTCACCTACCTGGGCAACGATTGCGTTTCTTCATTATATTCTCACCCCCTGTGTCCCTTTTGTATTGATTCTGCTGCTCAATACTTTAACGGTCAGACATATTTTGGTGGTCAGTAGAGCCCGCAGGAGACTCCGAGATCAGGAAAGTGCGAAGAGCTCCAGTGATACCGAAATGGAGAATCGAAGGAAATCTGTGACATTGTTGTTCATTATTTCCGGGAATTTCATTTTGTTATGGGCGGTATTTACATTCTATTTAATATGGCGACGAATATTTCATTTGAGAAATCCAGGTTTTTTCCTTCCTACCTTTGTATCAGAAATAGGATTTATGCTGCAGCTGCTTAGTTGTTGCACAAACACGTGCATCTATGCAGTAACACAGACAAAGTTTAGAGAGCAGTATTTGACTGTGTTAATATATCCGTTTACTGTACTGATAAGATTAATTAAACACTGAAGAATGATAAAGGCTGAGACAATTAAAGTGTTATACTCAATAGTTAGAATCGTAGATTTATAGGGAAATGTTCAAATTCAAGTTCAAGTGAGTTTATTGTCATGTGTCACTGATAGGACAATGAAATTCTTGCTTTGCTACAGCACACAGAACATAGTAGGCATTGACTACAAAAACAGATCAGTGTGTCCATATACCATAATTTAAATATATACACACATGAATAAATAAACTGATAAAGTGCAAATAACAGAAAATGCGTTATTAATAATCAGACTTTTGTCCGAGCCAGGTTTAACAACCTGATGGCTGTGGGGAAGTAGCTATTCCTGAACCTGGTTGTTGCGGTCTTCAGGCTCCTGTACCTTCTACCTGAAGGTAGCAGGGAGATGAGTGTGTGGCCAGGATGGTGTGGTCTTTGATCATACTGCCAGCCTTTTTGAGGCAACGACTGCGATAAATCCCTCGATGGAAGGAAGGTCAGAGCCGATGATGGACTGGGCAGTGTTTACTGCTTTTTGTAGTCTTTTCCTCTCCAGGGCGCTCAAGTTGACGAACCATGCCACGATGCAACCGGTCAGCATGCTCTCTACTGCGCACCTGTAGAAGTTAGAGGGAGTCCTCCTTAACAAACCCACTCTCCGTAATCTTCTCAGGAAGTAGAGGCGCTGATGAGCTTTCTTGATAATTGCATTAGTGTTCTCGGACCAGGAAAGATCTTCAGAGATGTGCACGCCCAGGAATTTGAAGCTCTTGACCCTTTCAACCATCGACCCGTTGATATAAATGGGGCTGTGGGTCCCCCTCCTACTCCTTCCAAAGTCCACAATCAGTTCATTGGTTTTGCTGGTGTTGAGGGCCAGGTTATTGCGCTGGCACCATATGGACAGTTGCTCGATCTCCCTTCTATACTCTGACTCATCCCCATCAGTGATACGTCCCACAACAGTGGTGTCGTCAGCGAACTTGATGATGGAGTTCGCACTGTGACTGGCTACGCAGTCATGGGTATAGAGTGAGTACAGCAGGGGGCTGAGCACGCAGCCTTGAGGTGCTCCCGTGCTGATTGTTATCGAGGCTGACGCATTTACACCAATACGAACAGACTGTGGTCTGTGAATGAGGAAGTCGAGGATCCAATTGCAGAGGGATGCACAGAGACCCAGTTCTGCGCGTTTGGTAACCAGCTTGGAGGGGATGATTGTGTTAAATTCCGAGCTGTAATCGATGAATAACAGCCTGACATATAAGTTTTTGTTGTGCAAGTGGTGCAGAGCGGAGTGGAGGGCCAGCGAGATCGCATCCACCGTTGATCTGTTGTGGCAGTAAGCGAACTGCAGTGGGTCCAGGTTTTTGTCGAGGTAGGAGTTGATTTGCGCCATGATCAACCTCTCAAAGCATTTCATCACTATCGGTGTTAGTGCCACAGGTCGATAGTCATTGAGGCACGTCACCTTACTCTTCTTGGGCACTGGTATA
Source organism: Leucoraja erinaceus (assembly GCF_028641065.1). Lineage (NCBI taxonomy): Eukaryota > Metazoa > Chordata > Chondrichthyes > Rajiformes > Rajidae > Leucoraja > Leucoraja erinaceus. The sequence continues at coordinate 34,733 of NW_026576809.1, forward strand.
ATTGATGCCCTTTTAAAGCAGGTGGGGACCTCAGACCTCAGAAATGAGAGGTTGAAAATGTTCGTAAAGATGGTCCGCACAGGTTTTTAAATGCAGCACGCAAACAGCATCTACACTCATCGAGACCGCGCCGAGCATCAACCTGCTATTTACACTAATCTGACTACTTTTGCTATCGCCATATATTCTATTATCCCCATATCCCACCACTCCCTCGATTCAAAGTTCAGCAGGCTAGTCGGGGAAATGCGCTCCACCTCATCATTGAAATACGCGGATTGCCGGTAACCGGGCTAAACCTACATAGTCAGCGTGCGAAAGTGCAAATCCCGCAGTCAACAGGCAGAGGAGAGGAACAAGTATAAGATTAACTCGGGAACCTTCTGCTAGCTGATTGTGGGGTGGGCTGCGCTGAAAGCAAGCAAAGACCAGGACAAACCAGCGCCAGTAACAGGTTACCCCAATCAGGGTGTTTCTTTGAAAGGCCAAGACAGGGCCGTATTTAGATGAAGAGAGGCCCTAAGCTGTTCCACTTGTGAGGCCCCTCCTAATCCCCTACCCCCACTACTGGAGAAAGATTGGCCGCCAAGGCAAGTGACTGTGTGATCCCAAGATAAATACATCGTTGTGAGTTGCGAACTGGCTAACCCACTTTTAATGGAGGAGGGGGAATGTTTTACGGGTGGTTTGTGTTTAAACTAAATAAGAGGTGCTGTTGCCGGCACTTGCGTGTGGTCTCACTCTGTTAAGTGAGGAGTCTCATGACAGAAACGGCTGGTATGGTAATGGGAAGAGGAGTTAAAATGGTTCACCACTAGAAGATCGAGTAAGCCTTGACAAGTCGAATGTATGAGCCCTCCAACAATGTGGTTCCTAATTGGATGATTATATTTAGTCTTACAGTCCATGGTCAGAGTCGGTCCAATAGTTTTTCAATTCTTCCAAGTGCTTTTAGTATGTGAGTCACCCACAGGAGGAAACCGGTTACCATGAAGTACAAGATGGGTCACTCCACCCAGGAAGAGGTGAAACATCATCCCTACATGGGAGTGGAACTTAGCAGTGATTTTAAATGGTCTATTCACATCAACCAAAGAATCACCAAGGCTAACAGAATGCTGGGATTGCAGAAGGAAAATATTTATGGTTGCAATAACAGAACCAAGTGTATAGCCTGCAAGACTCTGATGAGACCCAAACTTGAGTATTGCTCAACAAATGTCTGGGATTGTCTGGGATCCATGTCTGGGATCCACAAAACAAAACAGATGGGGACAAGTTAGAAATAATTCAAAATAGAGCTGCAAGGTTTATCTTTGATGATTACAGCATGGAGTCCAGTATCACTAAAATCCTTGCTGATCTAGAGTGGGAAACTCCTCAAGACTGTAGGACCAAATTAAATTTGAGAAATTGAGATTGATAAAATTGAGAAAAAAATTTTTCACACAGGGAGTGGTGAATCTCTGGAACTCTTTGCCACAGAAGGTAGTTGAGGCCAGTTCATTGGCTGTATTTAAGAGGGAGTGAGATGTGGCCCTTATGGCTAAAGGGGTCAGGGGGTATGAAGAGAAGGCAGGTACAGGATACTGAGTCGGATGATCAGCCATGATCATATTGAATGGCGGTGGAGGCTCGAAGGGCCGAATGGCCTACTCCTGCACCTATTTTCTATGTTTCTAAATCTGACGCCAATCTATAATGAAACGCACGGGTTTATTCCAAGCAACATCAAGAGTCATCATCGATCTACAAATTCATCCAGTCAACCAAAGACCTGGCAATCGGGGGTTATCAAATACAACATCATCCCAACAAATACAGACTGTTATAGGTGTTCACTGCACCCAAAGACAATATGCAAATTGAATCATTCGCACCGCACCCGTCAATCAAGACTTTCAAGACCAACCTGGAAACAATCAATATTAAGATGCTGACTTCCAAGGCCCACTTTAATATTTAATTGCAACTTTGCACATGACACACCTAATGTATGCGACAACCCATGATGGCAACTATACGTCAAGATACAGATACAGGAACAGACTGCATCTTCTGACTGGGATAAACTGCCCCCACTGGGATATTCTGACTGCGCGGGATCGGTCCTGTTGTGATGCAGACTGGTTGTCGCACTCAGTTCATCAACACGGCGATTGATAAATCAACCTTTTTTGTTGCCGCAAGTCAGGAGTGACCTGTAAAGGAATCTAGACGTCGTCCATAGTCCTTTAACTAGATCTTTATTCATGCACTAATAACACACGTTCCAATACTAACCACACCTGGTCTACACACGTACTGGAACCTAACAGGGAGGGAACATGCAGACACTACAGTTATACTATAGAATGTGGGAGGGACATATGCTAATGAGGTAGTTACATATATGGTTGCATGCATAACCATCTACATCCCTTCCCGTAAGATAAACAGCAGCAGCATGTAATTATACAGACCTGCATATAATAACAATAATGGTAACTTAACTTAAGCATAATCACCATACCGATCAGGGGCTCGCACAACTCTGCCAGAGCGGGTCCGTACAACACCCTCACTCCCCTCTCCCAAAGACAAAGGCAGAGAAGAACGGGGGGACGGAATAGGCAGTAACACAGGTCGGGGACTAGGAACTGGCGAGGCAAAAGACGAACTAGAAGGGGAGGACGAAACAGGAGAACCGACAGGAGAAGACCGTGGAGAGACAGCTGGAGAGTCAAACCCAGGCTGCACAGGAGCAGGTTTGGCCGGCGCAGGAAAGACAGCAGGGGACATGGAATAGCCCCAGGGGGAGAGACAGGAGAGGGAGTGGAAGTGTACGGGAATGGGACCGGGGGTGGAGGCTCCCGTACAGCACGCAAATGCTGGCGACTGCGACGATAGACAGTGCCCTCGTAGTCCACTAAATAGGACCGAGGGGAGTCAGCCAGCCCTACAACAGTGGCAAGCTTGGAAAAGCCGGTAGGAGTCTGCATGCGAACGACCTGGCCCGCGGAAAGAGAAGGCAGAGGGCGACAAGACTTGTCATGAGACCGGCGCTGGATCTCATGGCGATGAGAAATGCGGCGGTGGACCGCCTCAGGGGAACGAACCACAAGAGTCAAGGATTGTTGGGAGATGGGCATGGGAGGACGGAGAACGCGAGACATGAGCCGTTGAGCAGGATAACCCAAAACCCCATCGTGAGAAACATTGCGCAAATTCAAAAGTCCTTGGTAAAAATCACAATTTGATATAACGAGACTGTTCCAACAAAGTCTTGGCACTGCGCACAGCACGTTCGGCCAGCCCGTTGCTATGAGGGAATTCCGGACTACTAGTGTAATGGGCAAAGTTCCACTTCGTCGCAAAAGCAGCAAATTCAGCACTAGTAAACTGCCGGCCGTTGTCAGTTTGAAGCTTTACCGGTGACCCAGAAGTAGCGAAGTGACGTCGCAGCTTACTGATGACCATCTCAGGGGTGATGGTGGGAAGAAGGTCCACATCGAACCACGAGGAATACGAGTCAACAAGTACCAGATAGTTCTTTCCACGCCATTCAAAAATATCGGCGGCCAGCGAAGACCAGGGCATGTCAGGCGCTGGCTGTTGTAGCAGAGGTTGTCGTTGATGGTGAGGGACCGTGGAGTTGCATGCAGCACACGCAGCGACATGGGCCTTGATGCACTGGGCCATGGCAGGCCAATAGTATTGTCCTTGAGCATGGGCCACGGTGGCGTCCACGCCCGGGTGTCCGGAGTGTGCAGCAGTATAGTAGGCGTCATATAACGATGCAGGGATAACCACTTTGTGACCCTTAATGACAATACCATCCCGAAGTACCAGCTCGTCACGAACAAGGAAGAACGGCCGCACGGCAGCAGGCAGGGAGTGTGGCTTGCAGGGCCAACCACGCAGAATAACAGCCGACAGCTGCTGCAAGTCAGAGTCCGCAGCGGTGTGCTCGATCAGTGTCTGCAACTGCTTCGAGGGGACGAAATTTACGTTGAGGACATGCAGATCAGCTTGTTCATATGGATGCTGAGCACAGGAGGACAAAGGCGCCCGCGACAGGGCATCAGCAACATGCATTCCTGTGCCCTTCTTGTACACAATGTCAAATTCAAAACGCTGCAGCTGTAACATCATCCGCTGCAAACGGGCCGGGGCGGCATGAATGGGCTTATTGAGGATAGTAACCAGTGGCTGGTGGTCCGTTTCGACTGTGAACCGCACACCATAAAGAAAGTCCCGAAACTTCGAGCAGGCAAAAACCACAGCCAGGAGCTCCTTCTCGATCTGAGCATACCTCTGCTCCGTGTCAGTCATGGTGCGAGAGGCAAACGAGACAGGCAGCAGAGAATCACCTTCGCAAAGCTGCATACAGGCAGCACCGAGTCCAAAACGGGAAGCATCGCAGGTCACAACAATAGGCAGCTTGAGGCCGAAGAACCGCAGTACAGGAGTGTCAATCAGCTTCTTCTTTAAGGCGTCAAAAGACAGTTGGTGCTGCGGGCTCCATGACCAGGCAACTTCCTTCTTGGTCAGGAGGCGCAGCGGTGCACTGAGTTCACTGAGGCGCGGGACAAACTTCCCCAAATAGTTCACCATCCCGAGAAATCTTTGCAGACCAGCAACATCAACAGGGGCAGGAAAGTCTGAAATAGCTGAAGTCTTAGCAGGATCGGGCTTCAGACCCTGAGAAGTGAAAATGTGGCCGACGTAGGAAACCTCAGACAGCCGGAACCGGCACTTGGAGGGATTCAGCTTGAGGTTGATCTGATTAGCGCGGTCGAGCACCCGGCGAAGATTACGGTCATGCTCCTCGGCGTTCCGCCCGTACACAAGGATGTCATCCACAATGATGGCACATGGGAGCCCGGCAAACAACTGCTCCATAGAACGCTGGAAAACTTCACTGGCGGAGCTGATCCCGAAAGGCATTCTGAGGAACTTGTACCTCCCAAACGGCGTAGCGAAAGTTGTAAGGTGAGACGACTTGCTGTGCAGAGGAATCTGCCAGAAAGAGCTTCTGGCATCAAGAACGGAGAACACGGTAGCCTGGCCCACCTGGGCAGCTACATCCTCAACAGTCCGCATAGGGTAGTGTGGTCTCTGTATGGCAGTATTCAAGTCCTTCGGGTTAATGCAGACCCGGATTTCGTTCTTGCCCTTCTTCATGGTTGCGACCATGGTGGACACCCAGCTTGTGGGCTCGCTGACAGCTTCCAGGACCCCCAGGTGCACCATTTTGTCTAGCATAGCTTTGACCTTGTCCTTCATCGCAAACGAAACTCTATGAGACGGACGGCACACCGGGGTGACAGATGAGTCAATGGCAATCTTGTACACCAGAGGTAGCTTCCCCAGCTTGTCATCGATAAGGTCGGAATATTCGGACACGGGGTCTAACTTCACCCGCACCTCATGGACAGTACTGTCAAACGCAATCACGAGATGTCTTCTGTAGCTTGCAGTGGAAAGTTACCCTCCCCACAGGAGTCAGCTCCTCCCCACCGTAGGCTCTCAGCACCGATCGATCAGCAGACAGTTGCTCATTATTTCTTATCTTGTTGAAGAGCTTTGTTGAAATTACGCTGACCTTCGCGCCCATGTCCAACTTCGCAGTGAAGGTCTTGTTATTGACAGTGACTAGCACCGATGGATCGGGGAGGCGAGTCTGGTTGTGCAGCAGAGCATAAACACTAGCATCCCCCATCGAAATGCTGGAGTCAGACTCGAGGGCGGAATCCTCCTCGAGCTGAGAATCAAGGACATTGTCGATCCTTTGGAGATTGTTAAGCACCTGGCGAGGTGGCTGAGCCACGTTCCCACGGGAACGGCAAACGGACGCGAAATGGTTAAGCTTCTTGCAGTAGTTACAGGCTCTTCCGATAGCAGGACAAGCAGCCTGTGGCAAGTGACCATACCCACAATTAGGACATTTTCTGGCACCCTGAGGGCGGGGGGCAAACGGGGGGCGAGACTGAGATCTGGGATTGCTAGGTGCTCTCCGCGGCACGGACAGAGCAGCCACAGCGGTGCGGTTCCCAAGACCTCCCTCCCCACTGACCGGAGTAACGACCTCAGCCAAACGGCAGACATGCATAGCTTCATTTAACGTGAGGTCAGGTTTCTGCATTAAATCAGTCCTCAGCTTTTGATCAAGCATCCCATTAACTAGTACGTCCCGCGTGAGCTCGTCACGCAACTCACCAAACCGGCAGCGCTGGGACAGGTGGCGGAGGTCAGCGATGAAACATTCCACCGGCTCCCCAGGCTGCTGCTTGCGAGAAAACAAACGTGTTCGCTCCAAGATTCGATTTGAAGGAAGGTCACAGATCTCCGTAAACTTTGTCAGTAGGCAGGCAGGGTCGTTAGGAGATTCAGCAGGCACAACAACCTGACCGGCCGCGTCCAGGACTGCTGGACGGTATTCGAACGATTTAGCCCTCCTCATAGCATCAGGTCCAGCTTGCGACACGACGAGGCCATCCTTATACACACTTACACAAAATGAAATAAAAACCGATAAACAGAGGCGTAGATTTACAGGATCTGACACCATGTAAAGGAATCTAGACGTCGTCCATAGTCCTTTAACTAGATCTTTATTCATGCACTAATAACACACGTTCCAGTACTAACCACACCTGGTCTATACACGTACTGGAACCTAACAGGGAGGGAACATGCAGACACTACAGTTATACTATAGAATGTGGGAGGGACATATGCTAATGAGGTAGTTACATATATGGTTGCATGCATAACCATCTACATCTTCTATTCTTTGTTTACAGTTTATCTTGGGCGATATGATCATAAGTCATGTTCATATGTGAAAGGAGTAAAATTAGGCCATTTGGTCCATCAAATCTACTCTGCCATTCAATCGTGGCTGATCTACCTCTCCCTCCTAACCCCATTCTCCTTCCTTCTCCCCATAACCCCTGAAACCCATATTAATCAAGAATCTATCTGTTTCTGCTTTATTTGATAGGACCATTTAACAAAACAATGCACAAACATAATGCTAATAACTATTCCTTTAAATTTAACATTCTGTAGCTCAGTCATATCACACTTCAGCCATGTCAGTTAACCATATAACAATTACAGCACGGAAACAGGCCATCTCGGCCCTACAAGTCCATGCCGAACAATTTTTTTTTTTTTCCCCTTAGTCCCACCTGCCTGCACTCATACCATAACCCTCCATTCCCTTCTCATCCATATGCCTATCCAATTTATTTTTAAATGATACCAATGAACCTGCCTCCACCACTTCCACTGGGAGCTCATTCCACACCGCCACCACTCTCTGCGTAAAGAAGTTCCCCCTCATATTACCCCTAAACTTCCGTCCCTTAATTCTGAAGTCATGTCCTCTTGTTTGAATCTTCCCTATTCTCAAAGGGAAAAGCTTGTCCACATCAACTCTGTCTATCCCTCTCATCATTTTAAAGACCTCTATCAGGTCCCCCCTTAACCTTCTGCGCTCCAGAGAATAAAGACCTAATTTATTCAACCTATCTCTGTAACTTAGTTGTTGAAACCCAGGCAACATTCTAGTAAATCTCCTCTGTACTCTCTCTATTTTGTTGACATCCTTCCTATAATTGGGCAACCAAAATTGTACACCATACTCCAGATTTGGTCTCACCAATGCCTTGTACAATTTTAACATTACATCCCAGCTTCTATACTCATAAGAAGTTCAAAAGAATGCGATCCATTTTTCTATAACGTTTCCACAAATTTTAATCTTTAAGGATCTCGCAGCACGGATGGTGACCATCCATAAATAGTTTAGATTTTACCTCTTCACCTCTCATCCTCATCAAATACGTCCAGCAAAGTGAAATAAGATTACCTTATTCTCTCTTCTGGATCACTAACCTCATTCTCTGGAGCATCATCATGGGACATGTTGATATAGTGTCAGGTTGAATACTTGATAGAAACATTTTTTCAACAACTTTAGCTATTAATGTATATTTGCATGTTATGTTTGGAGGGCGCACAAAAATGCGTTAATGCTTTGCAATCCATCAAATTATTATTCATTAACTTAACTGGAGGAGCAGAATGATTTCAGTCTTTAAGTATTAAATGAGATCATAAAACAAGAAGTCTTCACATTTGCAATACCATCTTTTTAATCATACAAATAATCTGACGAACAATGTTAATAATAATTTTAATTAAAGTAATTTGAAAATCACATTGATTGAGACTCTGAAGTTACAATAAAAAAGTACACACACACAAATTTAGTGTGTTTAATATATATTATATATTATTTATATATAACTAAAAGACTCATGTTATATGCATGTTCCCAAAATACAGCGATAGCGCAACAATTTTAGGGGGGCCCTACTTAATATTCGCCTGCAGTGTGCAGTATCAAGTTTTATATTTTACAAAGTAATTCACTTTATGAACTGTAATGAACTTTATACTGTGAATGGGATAAGTTTAAACATGGCAGTCGAGCCTGTGCAGGGTGCTCCCACTTGCCGGGCCCGTCAGCCGCGCCTGCACAGTTGGGGGAAGGTTGCCACGCCTGGAATCCGCATGTGCACAGTTGGGGGAGGGTTGGCTGGCCCGGCGCCATTTTCAGATCGTCATTTTGATCTAATACTTCCGTGTGTACTTGACTGGCATCACAACGGGGACCCAACGGGTCCACTGGTCATTTAGTATATACAAAATACATGTGCGTGTACTTTATATATATTATATATGTATATCAATAGACACACACGTATATATATATATATACATATATATATACACACACACATATATATATATATATATACACACACACACACACACACACATACATATATACATACACACACACACACACACATATATATATATGTATATGTATATGTGTACCCTGTAAAAGGTACCCTTTAATTCTGAGGCCATGATCTCTCATCCTATACATATATGTATATGTATACTAGACTAAGTGGGAACCGTTGGGTCCCATGTTAACACGGGAGGGCTGGTTCCCCCAACGCAATATTACACCTCTCCACCAATTCCAATATTGGTGCCCAGTAGGGGGGCTTTCTGGAGTGCTGGTATGGGTCCTTGGGGTGGCAGCTCAGTCCCTCAAGCCTGATCTGCTGGCAGCTCACTCACGGCTGGTGGGCTGGCAGTTGACTCATGACTATTCCTTGAAATTCCTTTTCAAGCAGGGTGCAAGGCCACCAAATGCAAATCCATGTTTCTACCATTTCAAGCATGGTGCAATGCCACCAAATTCAAGTGCAATATCGTACCACTTTGAGCAGGGTGCAAGGCCACCAAATTCAAATGCAGCTTCATACTATTTCATGCAGGATGAAACCACCATAAAACCACACAAAACACCAAACTCACACTTCAGTAGACATTCAGTGTGTTCAGTTGATTCACAGCTCAGTGTCGTGACCTCTGCCTACCCCATCATGCAGAGACGGAGCCACACCCACACTTCTGGGTTTTATAAACCCCCCCCCCCCCCCAGAAAAGGTGTGGCTTTCATGGAGTGATTGACAGGAGAGAGATTCTCAACATTAAAAAAAAAACTAATAACACTTTTATTTTTAATTGATGGGAAGAATATTCTGCACCTGCTCAGCGGAGGGGGCTGAGTAAGATGGCCAAAAATCACAGCCGTAAGTGGTAGTGTTTTATCTAAAATCAATGTACAGTGCAAACAGGAAGTAAGTGTATTTGCAGTAGTGCCTTTTAACTTCAAGTCAAAGCACCCATGCCACCATTTGCAGTAAGTAGTGCCTTTCAACTTCAAGCCAATGCACCCAGGCCACCATATGCAGTAAATAATGCCTTTTAACGTCAAGCTATTGCATCCAAACCACCATTTGCAGTAAGTAGTGCCTTTCAACTTCAAGCCACACCTAAGCCATCATTTGCAGTAAGTAATGTCTTTCAACTTCAAGCCAAAGCAACAAAATCAACATTTGCAGTAATAGTGCCTTTCAACTTCATGCTACCATTTGCAGTAAGTGGTGCCTGTCAACCTCATGCCACCATTTGCAGGAAGTAATCAATTTTAACTTCACGCCATTGCACCCAAGCCTCCATTTGCAGTAAGTAGTGCCTTTCAACTTCAAGCCACACCCCCAAACCACCATTTACAGTAAGTGGTGTATTTCAACTTCAAGCCACATCCAAGCCACACCCAAGCTATCATTTGCAGTAAGTAGTGCCTTTCAATTTCATGCCACCATTTGCTATAAGTGGTGTCTTTGAACTTCAAGCCAAAGCAACCAAGCCACCATTTGCAGTAAGTAGGGCCTTTCAACTTCATGCCACAATTTGCAGTGAGTAGCGCCTTTCAACTTCAAGCCAACACACCCACGACCCCATTGGCAGTAAGTAGTGCATTTTAACTTCAAGCCATTCCACCCAAGCCACCATTTGCAGTAAGTAGTGCCTTTCAACTTCAAGCCAATGCTCCCAAGCCACCATTTGCAGTAAGTAGTTCTTTTCAACTTCATGCCACTATTTGCAGTGCCTTTCAACTTAATGCCAAAGCACAAAGCTACAATTTGCAGTAAGTAGTGCCTTTCAACTTAAAGGCAACGCACCGAAGCCACCATTTGCAGTAAGTAGTACCTATCGACCTTATGCCACCGCTTGCAGTAAGAAGTGCCTTTCAACTGCAAGCCAAAGCACCCAAGCCACCATTTGCAGTAAGTAGTGCCTTTTCTACTTAAAGCCAAAGCACCCAAGCCACCATTTGCAGTAAGTAATGTCTTTCAACTTAAAGCCAATGCACCCAGGCCACCATATGCAGTAAATAATGCCTTTCAACTTCAAGCCAAAGCAACCAAGCCACCATTTGCAGTAAGTAGTGCCTTTTCTACTTCAAGCCAAAGCTCCCATGCCACCATTTGCAGTAAGTAGTGCCTTTCAACTTCAAGCCAATGCACCCTGGCCACCATTTGCAGTAAGTAGTTCCTTTCAACTCCAAACCAAAGATCCCAAGCCACCACTTGCAGTAAGTAGTGCCTTTCAACTTCATGGCACTATTTTCAGTGCCTTTCAACTTAATGCCAAAGCACGAAGCTACAATTTGCAGTAAGTAGTACCAGCCGACGTCATGCCACCATTTGCAGTAAGAAGTGCCTTTCAACTTCAAGCCAAAGCAACCAAGCCACCATCTGTAGTAAGTAGTGCCTTTTAGCTTCAAGCCAAAGCTCCCAAGCCACCATTTTCAGTAAGTAGTGCCTTTCAACTTCAAGCCAAAGCAACCAAGCCACCATTTGCATTAAGTAGTGCATTTTAGCTTCATGCCAATGCACCCACGCCACCATTTGCAGTAAGTAGTGCCTTTCAACTTCAACCCAAAGCAACCAAGCCACCATTTGCAGTAATATTGCCTTTCAACTTCATGCTGCCATTAGCAGTAGTTAGTGCCTTTCAACTTCAAGCCAATGCACCCAGGCCACCATATGCAGTAAATAATGCATTTCAACTTCAAGCCAAAGCAACCAAGCCACCATTTGCAGTAAGTAGTGCCTTTTCTACTTCAAGCCAAAGCTCCCATGCCACCATTTGCAGTAAATAGTGCCTTTCAACTTCAAGCCAATGCACCCAGGCCACGATTTGCAGTAAATAGTGCCTTTCAACTTCATGCCACTATTTGCAGTGCCTTTCAACTTAATGCCAAAGCACAAAGCTACAATTTGCAGTAAGTAGTGCCTTTCAACTTAAAGGCAACGCACCGAAGCCACCATTTGCAGTAAGTAGTACCTATCGACCTTATGCCACCGCTTGCAGTAAGAAGTGCCTTTCAACTGCAAGCCAAAGCACCCAAGCCACCATTTGCAGTAAGTAGTGCCTTTTCTACTTAAAGCCAAAGCACCCAAGCCACCATTTGCAGTAAGTAATGTCTTTCAACTTAAAGCCAATGCACCCAGGCCACCATATGCAGTAAATAATGCCTTTCAACTTCAAGCCAAAGCAACCAAGCCACCATTTGCAGTAAGTAGTGCCTTTTCTACTTCAAGCCAAAGCTCCCATGCCACCATTTGCAGTAAGTAGTGCCTTTCAACTTCAAGCCAATGCACCCTGGCCACCATTTGCAGTAAGTAGTTCCTTTCAACTCCAAACCAAAGATCCCAAGCCACCACTTGCAGTAAGTAGTGCCTTTCAACTTCATGGCACTATTTTCAGTGCCTTTCAACTTAATGCCAAAGCACGAAGCTACAATTTGCAGTAAGTAGTACCAGCCGACGTCATGCCACCATTTGCAGTAAGAAGTGCCTTTCAACTTCAAGCCAAAGCAACCAAGCCACCATCTGTAGTAAGTAGTGCCTTTTAGCTTCAAGCCAAAGCTCCCAAGCCACCATTTTCAGTAAGTAGTGCCTTTCAACTTCAAGCCAAAGCAACCAAGCCACCATTTGCATTAAGTAGTGCATTTTAGCTTCATGCCAATGCACCCACGCCACCATTTGCAGTAAGTAGTGCCTTTCAACTTCAACCCAAAGCAACCAAGCCACCATTTGCAGTAATATTGCCTTTCAACTTCATGCTGCCATTAGCAGTAGTTAGTGCCTTTCAACTTCAAGCCAATGCACCCAGGCCACCATATGCAGTAAATAATGCATTTCAACTTCAAGCCAAAGCAACCAAGCCACCATTTGCAGTAAGTAGTGCCTTTTCTACTTCAAGCCAAAGCTCCCATGCCACCATTTGCAGTAAATAGTGCCTTTCAACTTCAAGCCAATGCACCCAAGCCACCATTTGCAGTAAATAGTGCCTTTCAACTTCAAGCCTATGCACCCAGGCCACCATTTGCAGTAAGTAGTGCCTTTCAATTTCAAGCCACACCCAAGCCACTATTTGCAGTAAGTAGTGCCTTTCAACTTCAAGCCACAATTTGCAGTAAGTAGTGCCTTTCAACTTTAAGCCAACGCACCCATTTGCAGTAAGCAATGCCTTTTAACTTCAAGCCATTGCACCCACGCCACCATTTGCAGTAAGTAGTGCCTTTCAACTTCAAGCCAAAGCTCCCAAGCCACCATTTTCAGTAAGTAGTGCCTTTCAACTTCAAGCCAATGCACCCAGGCCACCATATGCAGTAAATAATGCCTTTCAACTTCAAGCCAATGCACCCAGGCCACCATTTGCAGTAAGTAGTTCCTTTCAACTTCAAACCAAAGATCCCAAGCCACCATTTGCAGTAAGTAGTGCCTTTCAACTTCATGCAACCATTTGCAGTAAGTGGTGTCTTTCAACTTCAAGCCACACCCAAGCCACCATTTGCAGTAAGTAGTGCCTTTCAACTTCAAGCCAAAGCAACCAAGCCACCATTTGCAGTAAGTGGTGCCTTTCAACTCCAAGCCAAAGCTCCCAGGCCACCATTTGCAGTAAGTAGTGCCTTTCAACTTCAAACCAAACCTCCCAAGCCACCATTCGCAGTAAGTAGCGCTTTCAACTTCAAGCCAATGCACCAAAGCCATCATTTGCAGTAAGTAGTGCCTTTCAATTTCATGCCACCATTTGCTATAAGTGGTGTCTTTGAACTTCAAGCCAAAGCAACCAAGTCACCATTTGCAGTAATTAATGTATTTCAACTTCAAGCCGAAGCGCCCAAGCCACAATTTGCAGTAAGTAGTGCCTTTCAACTTTATGCCACCATTTGCAGTAAGTAGTGCCTTTCAACTTCAAGCCAATGCATCCAAGCCACCATTTGCAGTAAGTAGTGCCTTTCAACTTCAAGACAAAGCTCCCAAGCCACCACTTGCAGTAAGTAGTACCTGTCAACCTCATGCCACCATTCGTAGTAAGCAGTGCCTTTCAACTTCAAGCCAAAGCACCCAAGCCACTATTTACAGTAAGTAGTGCCTTTTCCACTTCTAGCCAAAGCTCCCAAGCCACCATTTGCAGTAATAATGCCTTTCAACTTCAAGCCAAAGCTCCCAAGCCACCATTTGCAGTAAGTACTGCCTTTCAACTTCAAGCCACAATGTGCAGTAAGTAGTGCCTTTCAACTTCAAGCCAATGCACCCATGCCACCATTTGCTGTAAGTAATGCCTTTTAACTTTAAGCCATTACACCCAAGCCACCATTTGCAGTTAGTAGTGCCTTTCAACTTCGAGCCACGCCCAAACCACACCCAAGCCACCATTTACAGGAAGTAGTGCCTTTCAACTTCATGCCACCATTTGCAGTAAGTGGTGTATTTCAACTTCAAGCCACACCCAAGCTACCATTTGCTGTAAGTAGTGCCTTTCAACTTCAAGCCAAAGCTCCCAAGCCTTAATTTGCAGTAAGTAGTGCCTTTCAACTTCAAGTCAAAGCTCCCAAGCCTTCATTTGCAGTCAGTAGTGCTTTCAACTTCAAGCCAAAGCACCCAAGCCACCATTTGTAGTAAGTAGTGCCTTTCAACTTCATGCCACCATTTGCAGTAAGTAATGCCATTCAACTTCAAGCCATTGCACCCAAGCATCTAGCTTGTCCAGTCCTTTTATAATTTTATATGTTTCTATAAGAATTTCCCCCTCATCCTTCTAAATTCTAAATTCCTGGAATAATTCTTGTAAACCACCCCTGGACCCTCTCCAGTCAGCACATCCTTCCTCAGATATGGGGCCCAAATTTGCTCACGTTACTCCAAATGCAGCCTGACCAGCACAGGGTTTTCTTTGGATAGAGGAGGCTGAGGGAGAAACCTAATACAAAGTTAGGGAGGATGGAGAAAGTTTTCCCAGTAATCTGGATGTGTAAAACCAGAGAGCATAGGCTAAATATGAGGAGTAAGAGGTTCACTTAGGATCTGAAGATCTCTATTCACCCAGAGCATGGTTGCTATCTGGAATGCACTACCTGAAGAGGTGATGGAGTCAGATGCTCTCACAACATTTAAAAGGTATGGACTTGAGTCACCAAGGCACATAATACTATGTATCAGGTGCTAGTATATAGGATTAGTATAGATGAATACATGGTGGTTGGAAGAAGGGTCTCAACCCAAAAGGTCATCTATCCATGTTCTCCAGAGATGTTGCCTGATCTACTGCATTACTCCAGCACTTTGTGTCCTTTTGTTCATTAATCAGCATCTGTAGTTCTTTGTTTTCACATTATGGTCGGCATGGACATTGTGGGCCAAAGGGTCTGTTTCTGTGCTGTGTAAATTTATGAAAATCCAGCTGCGTATGTTGTTCCAATTATCATTGTTCAATTTTTTTTCGTTCAGAATAGTTCAGTGAAGTGAATGCTGGAGGTTGCGAGAAACTCCGATAGAAATTATGAGAGGCATAAATATGGTAGACATCAAATAAAATTTAAAGGATGGAAGTATCAAATTTTAGAGGCCACAGCTTTGAGATGAGAGGGGCAAAGGTTAATGGAGATGTGCGGTGGATTTTTTACACAAAGGCAGGTGAGTGCCTGAAATGTGTGTTGGAGTGGTGGTGGACACAGATACAATAGCAGAATGTAAGAGATTTTTGGATAGGCTGGGAATAGGCAGAGACTTTTGGATTGGCCTATGGCCAGCAGATAAGGGGTCAAGGACAAGGGGTCACAGCTTAAGGATAAGGGGGAAATCCTTTAAAACCGAGATGAGAAGAACCTTTTTTCACACAGAGAGTGGTGAATCTCTGGAACTCTCTGCCGCAGAGGGTAGTCGAGGCCAGTTCATTGGCTATTTTTAAGAGGGAATTAGATGTGGCCCTTGTGGCTAAGGGGATCAGAGGGTATGGAGAGAAGGCAGGTACAGGATACTGAGTTGGATGATCAGCCATGATCATATTGAATGGCGGTGCAGGCTCGAAGGGCCGAATGGCCTACTCCTGCACCTAACTTCTATGTTCCTATGTTTCTATAAGAGTTGGTCTTGGCATCTTGTTTGGCACAGATATTGTGGGCCGAAGGGCCTGTTCCTGTGCTGTCCCATTCTAGGTTTTATGTTCTATGAAAGTTAGTTTTCTAGTTATTGTGAGAAGACTTGAATGTATCATTAGTTAAGGCTGGATCATTTATCCATTGTAATAACTATTGCATGACTGTTTCCAATAGTGGAATTTCAGGATAACTCTTTTATTCCAGGAGAAATGACAGAATCAATTAAGCTTAACAGCTATATGGGTTTGAAATATGGCATCGTAAATATTATAAAGTTCCCTCTTTACTGCATAGAGTCTACTGACTCATGGTGAGTGTGTTATATATTAAGCAAAAAAAATGCTATGTTAGAATTGGAAAATAAGATGCCCATATTATTTGCAGAAAGAGAGAGAGAAAAGAAGGATAAAATAAAACATTCAGAGTCCTTGGAGTCAAATAAATCACTTTAAAAGTAATTAATACATAAAGATTAATTACTAAGAGGAATTGGGTATTTGCTCATGTTTCTGTAAGGTTTTTATGGTTTTGCTTACCTAAACTGTCAATAGACAAGGCAAATAGCTGGCAAAACAAGGAAATGCAGATTCTAGAATCTTGATCCAAATACAAAGTGCTGGAGGAACAATTGTCCAGGCAGCATCTTTGGAGGACATAAATAGGTGACATTTCGGTTCAGGAGTCTTCTTCAGACTGTAGTAGGGGGGAGCAAGCTGGAAAAGAGGTGAGAGTGGGACAAATCCTGACAAGTGATAGGTGGATACAGGTGGGAGGGGTATTGATTTGCAGATGGATGGACAAAAGTTGACACTGACAAATGTCTACAGCACTGTGAGTACCCTTAATTTGGTTTGAAAATGAAAATATGGTTAGAGGTAAAAAAGCACTGACTGCAAATAGTTGCTTGGGTTTGGGTTGAAGTAAAAAGGCACTCTTCCCCCCCCCCCCCCCCCCCCTCCCTCCCCCTCTCCCCTCTCCTCTCCTCTCCCCCCTCTCCTCTCCCCCATCTCCTCTCCCCCATCTCCTCTCCCCCCTCTCCTCTCCCCCCCCTCTGCTTCCCCCCTCTGCTTCCCCCTCTCCTTCCCCCCCCTCTCCTCCCCCCCCTCTCCTCCCCCCCCTCCTCTCCCCCCTCTCCTCCCCCCCCTCCTCTCCCCCCTCTCCTCCCCCTCTCCTCTCTTCCCCTCTCCTCCCCCCTCCCCTCCTCTCTTCCCCTCTCCTCCCCCTCCCCCCTCCTCCCCCCTCCCTCTCCCCCTCTCCTCTCCCCCCCCTCTCCTCTCCTCCCCCTCCCCTCCCCCTCCCCTCTCCTCCCCCCTCCTCCCCCTCCCTCTCCCCCCCTCTCCTCTCCCCCCTCTCCTCTCCCCCCCTCTCCTCTCCCCCCTCTCCTCTCCCCCCTCTCCACTCCCCCCTCTCCACTCCCCCCTCTCCTCTCCCCCCCTCTCCTCTCCCCCCTCTCCTCTCCCCCCCTCTCCTCTCACCCCCTCTCCACCTCCCCCTCTCCTTTCCTCCCCTCCCCTCCCATCCCCCCTCCTCTCCCCCCTCTCCTCCCCCCCTCCTCTCCTCTCCCCCCCCCTCTCTCCCCCCCCTCTCCCCCCCCCCTCTCCTCCCCGTATCCTCTCCTCCCCCCCTCCGCTCCTCCCCCCTCCCCCCTCCCCTCTCCACCTCCCCCTCCCCCCTCCCCCCTCCCCCCTCCCCTCCCCCCCCACAACCACACGTTGGGGGAACAGACCCAACGGGTCTGCACTTGGTCTAGTAGGATATGGAAATGGGAAGGAGGGTTACAATGATTAGCAACCGGGATATCCGGGAGGCCTAGGCAGACGGAGCGCATGTGTTCGGTGTTCAGTGAAACCAATGCAAAGGAGACCTGATCGGGAGCACTGCGTGGAGTGGAGGAGATTAGTGGAGGAGATTTGTGAACATCCGTCTCACCCCGAAGGGCTGCTGGGATCGCTGGATGGATGTGAGGGAGGAGGTGCAGGGACAGGTGTTACATCTCCTGCGGTTGCAGGGGAAAGTACCTGGAGAGAAGATCACTTGGAACTGGGATGAATGAACCAAAGAGTTGTGCAGGAGTGCTCTCTACCAAAAGCAGAAAGGGGTGGGGGTGAGACGAAGTGACTGTTGCTGAGATTGGAAATGGTACAAATCCCTTGTGAGCAACCTCTCAAAGTTTTAATCCAAATATTTTAGTATTACTTTAATTAAGATTGTTATTGATATTAATTATGAGATTCTTTTGCATCATTAAAAATATTCCTCCATCATATTTAATTCAAATTCACACAAACCCATTGAGCAGAGTTCTGGTTTCAAACTGAGAGGCTAACACATCTTTAAAAATGCAAATTTCCACCTTGACTTTCGCCTTCCAAAAAAACCCTCTGTTTAACCTTGGGGAAATCAACCTTCTAAATTTTTCACCAAAGTTTTCTCGCCTCCTTTGAAGTGAATGTCCCCCACAGCCGTAGTGTTGGATTCTAATGACGGACAGAAAATAGTAGGAAATCACTCAAGCATTAGAAACAGGCTGACCAGGAGGTGAGAGGTACGAAACTTACCTATAAACAGATGGTTTGACGGCCGATGGTGTGTTATACACCTGAGACAAGATTTTCAGGTTTTGACTGCAATCCTCATTAAGCGTAAGAAAAAAATAAAATCAGCTAAGATCAAAATCAAATGAAATTAAATCAAATCAGACCAAAACTAAAAAAAACACCCTCTCCTTTGCAACTCCTTGGTGTGCTCATCCTTAAACGTTCCCCTACACAGATACATTCACCAACAATTACAGGAGATGTTATACCTATCCCTATACTTCTCTCACTTCCATCTAGGGACCCCTGCAGCATATTCAGGCGGGACAGAGGATCGCATGTGCTTCTTTCATCCTCCTCTGTTGTGTTCTATGCTCCAGATGCGATTTCCTCTACACTGGCAAGACCAAGCATAAAGTAGGCAACCATTTCACCGTACAGTGCACTCTGATGTGTCAAGGCCTGCTGGAGTTCCCAGTTGCAAACCATTTTAACTATGCCTTCCCATTACCATATCAGGAATGTAATGCTGAGGCTCTATAAGGCCGCATTTGGAATAT
This sequence comes from Leucoraja erinaceus, assembly GCF_028641065.1. Lineage (NCBI taxonomy): Eukaryota > Metazoa > Chordata > Chondrichthyes > Rajiformes > Rajidae > Leucoraja > Leucoraja erinaceus. The sequence continues at coordinate 53,704 of NW_026576809.1, forward strand.
TGTGAGCAATTTTGGTCACCATATCTGAGAAAGGATGTGCTGGCTCTGGAGAGGGTCCAGAGGAGGTTTACAAGAATGATCCCAGGAATGAGTAGGTTAACTTATGATGAGCGTTTGGCAGCACTGGGCCTGTATTCGCTGGAGTTTAGAAGAGCTGACATATTCATTTCACTTGCACTTTATGTGCAATGTGACAAATAAACCATATTGTATTGTATTGTATTGTAATAAGGGGAGACCTCATTGAAACATACAGAATAGTGAAAGACTTTGAAAGAGTGGATGTGAAGAGGGTGCTTCCACGAGTGGGAGAGTCTAGGACTAGAGGTCATAGCCTTAGAATTAAAGTATGTTCTTTTGGGAAGGAGATGTGGTGAAATGTCTTTAGTCAGTGGGTGGTAAATCTGTGGAATTCTTTGCCACAGAAGGCCGTAGAGGCTGTCAGTGGATATTTTTAAGGCAGATAGATAGATCTTTGATTTTGGAGGTGTCAGAGGTTATGGAAAGAAGGCAAGAGAATGGGGTTAGGTGGGAGAGACAGATTAGCCATGATTGAATGGCGGAGTAGACTTGATGGGCCGAATGGCCTAATTCTACTCCAATCACATGACCTTATGACCAACGTACTATCCTTGGCCTGCTCCGTTGCTCAAGTGAGGCCACATGCAGACTGGAGATTAGCTTCTCATATTCAGCTTTGGCAGTCTACAACTCAATGGAGCTTTGAATTCTACAATTTCAAGTAATACTCCTTCCCCTCCTCTCCCAACTCCCACTCTTTACTTTGACCTGGCTCCTCTCCCATCCTGGTGTGCACACATTACCCCCACTATCTCCCATCACCCAGGTCACCCAGATCCTATCCCCTTCTCCGTCCGCTCATCACACACCCTTCCCTACTCCGGGACTCCCATTACGCTTTTATACTCCACCTTTCCCCTCCCCTGTTCTCTTCCACTTTATATTTTACTCCCCTTCTTTACATCTGCCACCCTTTTGTCTCCTTTTCACTGCCTATCTCCATTCATCTGCCAATCAACACCCCCCCCCCGCCTGTATCTATCTGTCATTTGCTCGGCTTTGCCCCATCCTAGGTCTTTTATACCAGCTTTCCCAACTCCGTTCGTTAGTCTAAAGAAGGATCCCAACCTGAAACATCGTTTGTCCATTTCTTAGTAGTCACTGCCTGACCTGCTGAGTGATCTGTTTTTTTTGCTCAAGATTCCAACATCTGCAGTCTCTTGTGTGTCTTTTGGTTGGTGAAAATTAATTTTCCTGGAATTTGAGGCTTAAAAGAAAGAAATCTAATTTTCAGTTTGGTATTTTACCTGACATTATATTTTATGCAGATCCTTTTGGCTGATTCATGTGCGAACCAAAAATGCCTCCTTGGGTTAATTGCATCAACACATTAACAGTAATTTAACTTTACACAGCAACTTTGACAGGAACCCTAATGGACATCTGACAAGATGTAGATATGAAGTTAGCAGATGTAGTACAACAACTAGAAAGCAGTCCTGAATACTATCTGCCTCATTGGAGACCTTTGGACAATCTTTCATCACACTTTAATGGACTTTATCTTGCGCTAAACATTATTCATTATTCCTTTGATCATGCGTCTGTACACTATGGATGGCTTGCTTGTATTCATATATTGTCTTTCCGCTGACTGGTTAGCCTGCAACAAAGGCTTTTCACTGTACTTTGGTACACATGACAATAAACTAAACTAAACTGAACGGATAGTGCAAAATTTGAGGATATTTTCATTGGAGAGCAGAGCTATCTGCAGCAGAGTATATCAAGGGAGAAAATACAATGCCCAGAGATAGGTAATTGATGAAAAGGTGCATAACTGTCCGTCGTGAAATGGAGAACTGAAACACAAAGGGCTGGATGTACTCAGCAGGCCAGGCAGCATCCCTGGAGAACATGGATGTGTGATGTTATGGGCTTTCTTCAGTTCCCAAGCAAATTTAAGGGCAGGGTGGGCGTTAGTAATAAAGGTAATGAAATCAACGAGTTCTGCACGAGTGCAGGAGGCTGCCCCGAAGCAGTCGGAGATGTAACCATATAACCATATAACAATTACAGCACGGAACAGGCCATCTCGACCCTTCTAGTCCGTGCCGAACACATAATCTCCCCTAGTCCCATATACCTGCGCTCAGACCATAACCCTCCATTCCCTTCCCATCCATATAACTATCCAATTTGTTGTGGCTGAGAAAAAGTTGGGGCATGTTTGGACCAAGGACTATTTGATGTAACCAATAAAAAGATAGGCATAGCTGTGGCCCATGCAAGTTTCTTTCACTTGAAAAATGTTAGAGGAGTTAAAAGAGAAGTTGCTGAGGGTGTGAACCAGTTCTATCATGCAGAAGAGAGTGATAGCAGAGGGAAATTAATTGGGTCTCAGTTGAAGGAAGAACCTGAGGGCATTGAGACCTTCCTGGTGGGGGATGGAGGAGTTAAGGGTCTGGGGGTCCATGAAACAGAAGGAAAATGTGGGGTCAAGAGAAGAAGGTGGGAGTGAAGAAAGCCCGAATCTACAACAACTTGGAATTTGGACTCAGAATTGGCTTACCCATCGTCCATTAAGGCATGCTGTATCTCCTGGTTTCTAACCATTTTAACTCTCCTTCCCATTCTCACACTGATATTTCTGTCCTCCAACATTCAGACAGAGTTGATGTGGACAAGCTTTTCCCTTTGAGAATAGGGAAGGTTCAAACAAGAGGACATGACTTCAGAATTAAGGGACAGAAGTTTAGGGGTAACATGAGGGGGATCTTCTTTACTCAGAGAGTGGTAGCGGTGTGGAATGAGCTTCCAGTGGAAGTGGTGTCGGCAGGTTCATTGGTATCATTTAAAAATAAATTGGATAGGCATATGGATGAGAAGGGAATGGAGGGTTATGGTATGAGTGCAGGCAGGTGGGACTAAGGGAAAAAAGTTGTTTGGCACGGACTTGAAGGGCCGAGATGGCCTGTTTCCATGCTGTAATTTTTATATGGTTATATGGTTATATAATTGTATGGTTATGTATTGCACTTCCGGTGGCGCTGGTGCCAGCAGCCTCCACCTACAGCCCGGTATCTTTTTGTTTTTTTGTTTATTTAGTTATGTAAAAGTGTATTTTTTTGTGTTTTTTTGGTGTTTTTATGTGGGGGAAGAGGGCACGGTGCGGGGGATACCGTACTTCAGCCGCTTCCTGGTGAGGACGCGACTATTATTCGAGTCGCGTCCTCGCCCCCCCCCCCTCCCCCCACAGCGGCCTACCTACCTGGATTGGCGCGGCCTTTCCTGCCGGGATCGACCGGAGCTCCAGCAGCAGCGGGACAGCGCTGGAACATCGCGGGGCTGGCGATGCCTTACCGGGGGTCGCCGTCTGGAGCCCGGAGTGCTGGACCTGCTGCACCAACATCATGGAGCTGCGGTTTGCGGAGCTCCCAACGCGGGCGGCGCTGACTAACAACGCGGGGTCCTGTGACTCTGCCCGGCTCGGCCTGCGGACTCAGGAGCTGCAGACTCCGGCAGTGGGAGGCGGCTGATCAGGAGGTCCGGGCCGCTGAGGAGGAGGATGCTCACCGTCGGGGTTCGGCGTCGGCGTTCCACCAGCCCGGCGTGAGGGCCTGAACATCGGGCCACCCGGGGCGGCGACTGCGGGTGCTCGGAAGGCCCCGACCACGGATGAACATGGAGGGGAGGCTGGCTGGACTATGGTGCCTTCCTCACCTTGGTGCCATATATGTTATGTTGTGTCGTGGATTTTCTGTGTTTGTGCTTTTTTTTTTTTTATTTTATTTTAATTTAAATTTTAATTCAATTTCAATTTTATTTTTAATATGTTTTATTATTTATTTATTATTTATTTTTATTATTTCTTTGTGATTTTTTTAATGATACTGCCTGTAAGGGAAATTCATTTCGTTGTCTCAAATTGAGACAATGACAATAAATTTTGAATACAATACAATACAATACAATATATGGTTATTCCCATTGCTCGAGTAAAGCTACTTGCAAACTGGAGGAACAGGGCTTCATATTTCACTTTGGTAGCTTACAACTCGACTATGAACATTGGATTCTTCGATATTAGGTAACTAATATTAGCTCTTCATGCTCTTCGGAGCGGGGAAAGCTGTGGTGGCGCTCGGCTGCGACACAACTTTGGAGCTTCGGAAGCTCCGGCCGCAGGCCCGATGGACAGGAACATCGGGAGCTCCAGGTCCCTGGTGGGAGACGGCTTTTCGGAGCACCCGCTGGAATCACGGGGTTGAAAGGACACGGAGCGAGGCTTAACATCGCCTGGTGCGGGTTAGTGGCCACGGGACTTACCATCGTCCGCCGGGGGCTTTGTCTTCCATCACAGTGAGGAGGTGTTGGAGACTCACTGTGATGGATGTTTATGTAAACTGTGTTAAGTGTGGGTCTTGGGCTTTTTTGTAATGTAAAAAACTGTAGTAAATGTAATTTCGTTCAAACCTAGGTTTGAATGACAATAACTAGCATTCCGTCTAACCTAAAAATTGTGCTTTGTCAAAATAGTTAAGATTTGCAAGTGCTTGACTCAGTGATTATTGACTGAAACTAGACTGGGGGGAAGCTTAGAATTTGCTATTTACACTGGGGGCTCGTCCGGGATCTCAACGGACCCCCAAACACAAGTTTGCGATCAAGGATGTTGAGCTGTTTCGATCGCGAGTGCAGAAATTTGGCCCACTGTGTGGTATTCGCATTGATTTTCGTCACTTCGCTAGTCGGAGCAGATCGATCATTCACGGGCTTGGCAAAGGTTCCAAACAAGATCATTAGAACAGAGTCTCGCCAGCACGGGGGGTTGGTTAGCACTACTTTGGGTTAGGGGCCCATAAAACAGGGCGTGGAGTGGCCCAAAACATGGTCATAGTTGACAGACTGCAGCTGCTTTAACGAGAGCCTGATGAGCTTCAAGGGCGATGGGTGGCCCATTGTCCAGATTTGGTATCCGATCGGTGGGGTATTGAAACACAGGTCTGGTCTACGTATTGATCTATCTTTGCCGGGAGCTTTGATTGGAAAGGTGCGTTCCGAAAATCGACATCGACTGCCAGCACGAAGAGGCCAGGCGCTGAACCCCCAGTGCCCAGCAGAGAGGGGTGTCTGCGTGAAGATATCTGAGTACCTCCCTTGGGTGACAGACGAGGAATCTCGTCAAGGCACTGGGCTCAGTGGCTAGAGTATAAATTGGATGGGAATACTCTAGTACATTCCAGATTTCATTGGGCAATTTAGTTTGAATTCGAGAGCCCTTGTATGTGGAGAGATAAGCGCCAAAACTAGCGCTCCGAGAACGAGTCTAGATTTGCAGAATCAAATTTCCAAATACAGAATTTCACATTGAAGTTCGAATTCGAATTATGTGAAGATAGATCTTCGGAGTTTGTGCATGTTCGAGATCAATTCTGAATAACGGCTGATCAACAGTGAATAGTAACCCTCTGATTGATTGGTGATTAGTATCTGATAGTGAAGTGTAACTGAGAGACAGGAACATGGTGCACTTGGTGAAAAGTGCCCGAATGCAAAGGGTACTACTAATTCTGTAGAACTTAGAGAGGAGGGATAGAGGTCCCCCTATAGAAGTCCAGTTAGCATAAGGATAGTAACATTCAGGAGGAAAAGTAGTAATTTAAGAGTACCCTAGGAAGTGAAAATCTTCGTTATCAGAGGGAGAGGTTCACCGATTGATAACAGCGCGACGTGGCATTGAGAATGAGTGTTTGTAAACTGTGCACTAGTGTGTTAAACTATTATTGTAATTGTAAAAATCTAGCATTGTCTTTTTTGTTTTGTTATTGGATCCAAATTGTATAAATATTTTTGTGTATGTATAAAGATTTATAGTATATTAAGATTTCGAAAGTAAAGATTTAGAGTTCGTGGATCTCTATTTGTATTGCTGCTTGTGTGAGTGCTTAAGGATTTTTGGGTGTTAGATAATTGACGTAAAAGTTTGTTTGAATTAAATATTTGTAATTGTTTAGATCATGGTATTGGTACAATCCGATTCACGGTGGTTCAATCAGGGCTCGTACTCTTTCGATTGCTGTGTCGGGGAGGAGTAGTTCCATTGACCGGTTACGTGACAAAGAGGATTTATTAGAGTGTGATTTATCGGATGCTTGTAGTTTATATTGGGGTGTGTCTGGGGTTACGTAATCGGGGGAATACTTTCTTTTTTGATTATAGTTTTACTTCCGTGGTTTGGATTTGTTTGTCCGTGCGAACTTCAAGCGGTTTAAGTGGCAGAGATTGCTGCTTGGGAGAGATTGTAATTAAGAGTTGGAGTCTTAGTTTGAGAAACAGGAGTTCCTTTGTTTGAAAGTTTAGAGTTGAATGAAGTGATTGGGATCTAACTGATAAGAAAGTTGGAAGAGCGATTGAATATGAGCGATTGATTTGAATAATTGAATAAGAGCAATTGAGAGGGTGATTCAGTAACGGTTGGAAGGGAACAATTGTGTGAAGAGGTGTGAATCTGAGAAACGATTAGCAATTGTGTGGGAGAGACTTCATTGACCTTGGAGTCTGAAAAGAAGGAGCGAGTTTGAATAGGTGTGAGTGTCTGAAATTTTTATTTTGTATTGTGACTCTTGTGCAGAAAAATGGGAATGTTTCAGAGAAGAACCTGAAAATCAAATAGACCCAAAAGCCTGATAAGAATAATTGGCAAGAAGCTTCGGCATGAAGCAGAAAGACTAAGAGGATTATCTAGAGAATTAAATGAAGTTTTGTAGAGCGAACTTTGGCGCTGGATGGAATAAAATCTATAATAGGAATAAACTGCATAGAAACAATTTATCGCAATAGAAAGGAAGGACATTAGCTTGGAGGATGTGGAAATGATATGGGTAGAGCTGCAAAACACTAAGGGGCAGAAAACGCTAGTGGTAGTTGTGTACAGGCCACCTAACAGTAGTAGTGGAGTTGGGGATGGCATCAAACAGGAAATTAGAAATGCGTGCAACAAAGGTAAAACAGTTATAATGGGTGACTTCAATCTACATATAGATTGGGTGAATCAAATTGGCAGGGGTGCTGAGGAAGAGGATTTCTTGGAATGTATGCGGGATAGTTTTCTAAACCAACATGTAGAGGAACCAACGAGAGAGCAGGCTATTCTAGACTGGGTATTGAGTAATGAGGAAGGGTTAGTTAGCAGTCTTGTTGTGCGTGGCCCCTTGGGCAAGAGTGACCATAATATGGTTGAGTTCTTCAATAGGATGGAGAGTGACATAATTAATTCAGAAACAAGGATTCTGAACTTAAAGAAAGGTAACTTTGAGGGTATGAGACGTGAATTGGTCAAGATAGACTGGCAAATGTTTCTTAAAGGGTTGACGGTGGATATGCAATGGAAGGCATTTAAAAACTGCATGGATGAACCTGACAAACCTCAAGAACAAGAGTTATCTATCATTTCATTGGACGCAGAAAAAGTGTTTGATCAAGTAGAATGGGATTATATTAATAAAGTATTGCAAAAATTTCAAATGGGAGAGAACTTCATCACTTGGATAAAATTATTATATAACAAACCCACGGCTAGAATATTAACTAATAATATATTATTTACGAAATTCCAATTAACAAAGGGCAATAGACAAGGATGTTCATTATCACCGCTGTTATTTGTTCTAGTAATCGAACATTTAGCTGAAACAATTAGAACACACCCGGATATTTACGGTTTTAATACAAAATATTAAAACAAAAAAATATCCTTATACGCAGACGATGTATTACTGTATATCACAAACCCCCAAATCAGTATACCAAACATATTAAATCTAATTGAGGACTTTGGATCTTTCTCAGGATACAGAATAAACTGGAACAAAAGTGAAATTATGTCGATAAAACCAAAAGACTCAACACATCTCTTGAAATTCCCCTTTAAAATAACCACAGCAAAATTTAAATATTTAGGAATTGAAATCACTAGAAATTATCACGCTATGTTTAATGCCAATTATAGCCCCTTACTTAAGAAACTAAATAATCTAATCAAATTCTGGAAAATGCTCCCGATGTCCTTAATAGGTCGAATAAATGCTATAAAAATGATCTTTTTACCACAAATCCTATATTTATTTCAATCAATTTCAATATATCTTCCAAAAATGTTTTCAAAAAACTACTCAGACATTACAAATTTTATATGGGATTACAAATCCCACAGAATACAAAGAGCACACCTTAGTAAACCAAAAGAGATGGGTGGTCTAGCGCTCCCTAACTTTATGTACTATAATTGGGCAGTAAATATTAAAAATATGATTCACCTGCTGGACAACTCTGCCTAGCAGGTGGACTGGATTATAATGGAGAGAGAGGACAGCTCTCCGTGTAATACAGGTGCGACTCTCCTCTCACCAATGAATCTGAATAACAAAAATTATAATAAAAATCCAATGATACATAGCACAATTAGAACTTGGAAACAAATAAAACAGAATCTAAAATTAAGAAATCTATCTCTTTTAATGCCAATAGTCAATAACCCGTCGTTTAAACCCTCAATTATAGATAAATCATTTACACAATGGGAAAGAATGGGAATCAAAACGCTCGGAGACTTGTATGAATTAGGAAAATTATTATCATTTCAACAATTACAACTGAAATATAATTTGAAAAATAATCAATATTTTAAATATCTTCAAATCCGTGACTATCTGAAAAAATACACAAAAGACTATCATAACATGCCCCCAGATTTATTGGATGAAGCCATGAAGACAAAGGCTGAATCAGCAAATCTAATATCATACTTATACAACATTATTTTAAAAATAGAAATACATACAACCGATGGTATTAGAAGAGACTGGGAACAAGAACTAGCTATAAAAATTTCAAAAGAGAGCTGGGATAAACACTTACTATATGTGCATAAATGCTCGATCAACGTACGACATACTCTAATTCAATATAAAACATTACATGGACTATATTATTCAAAAACTAAAATAAATAAACTTTTCCCCAATGTCTCACCCATTTGTGATAAATGTCAATCACAAGAAGCTACCATAGTGCACTCTTTTGTTTTCTGTATAAAAATTAAAAAATTCTGGAACAAAATATTTGAAATCTTCACAAAATTATTTAAAATAAAACTTGTACCAAAAGCAGAATGGATCATTTTTGGAATATCGGAAGGTAACCCCGAATTAAATGTGTTTAAAAAGAACTTACTTAATTACGGGCTAATAATGGGAAAAAAGCTTATACTCAAATTTTGGAAAAATGCTCCAATACCAACAACAAATATGTGGCTTTCAAACATGTTCGAAACACTACACTTGGAAGAGGTGACACTCCTCCTAGCAGGCAAAGCAGACCACTTCCAAAAGACGTGGTCTGCATTTACGGAACTATTACAAGCATAAGGTGCAATAGTAATTTAAAATATAAATGGTACCAGGATCTGGTAACGGGGGTTATAAAATAAATTTTTAAAAAAACACGGTTGGTATATCCTTTTTTGCGGAGTTTTGTGTTATAATAGAGCGATTGTTTTTCCTTTTTTTTTCTTTTCTTTCTACGGTCTTATTTCCTTTCTTTGCTTCCTTCTCTAACTTCTTCCCTAAGGGGTTCTCTTCTCCCAACACTTTCCTGCACCTTCACGATTCTTGCTCACTTTCCTTACTTCTTTTATTTCTACCTTTTTTAAAGCTCGAAAAACGAAGTGGTACAACAAATGTATTAAGATATATGTGATGCGTATTACTGTAATTTACTATACTTCTAATAAAAATAAATTAATAAAAAAAAAAGATTGGGTGAATCAAATTGGCAGGGGTGCTGAGGAAGAGGGTTTCTTGGAATGTATGCGGGATAGTTTTCCAAACCAACATGTAGAGGAATCAACGAGAGAGCAGGCTATTTTAGACTGGGTATTGACTAATGAGGAAGGGTTAGTTAGCAGTCTTGTTGTGCATGCCCCCTTGGGTAAGAGTGACCATAATATGGTTGAGTTCTTCATTAGGATGGAGTGTGATATTGTTAAATCAGAAACAATGGTTCTGAACTTAAAGAAAGGTAACTTTGAGGGTATGAGGCGTGAATTGGCCAAGATTGACTGGCAATTAATTCTAAAAGGGTTGACGGTGGATATGCAATGGAAGACATTTAAAGACTGCATGGATGAACTACTCACGTTGCAGCGCCCCCTACAGCCTGTCTGTCAGAACTTGGAACGGGTTGGAACATCCCGGAGCGGGGCCGGACATCGCAACTTTAACAGCTGCGGGACATTCCAAAGCCTGCCCGGGGCTACAACTGTGACATTTAGATCTGGAGCGGGGCCGTAAATCGCCCGGTACGGCCTAAAATGGCCGTGGGTCTTATCATCGCCCACCTGGGTCTTCAACATCAGGAGAAAAATGCAGTGCAGGGGAGAGAAAAGTCTTTGCCTTCCACCGCAGTGAGGAGGAGGTTCAGTGTGATGGATGTTTGTGTGAATAGGTTGTGTGTCTAGAAGGAATTGTTTTTGTTTGTATGGCTGTAAAAACAGAGTTTCGTTTGAGCCTCACTGAGGTTCAAATGACAATAAATATTATATTGTACTGTATTGTATTGTATTGTAAATACAACAATAGTTCATCCCATTTGGCCAAAGAATAAATCAGGGATAGTATGGCATCCGTGGATAACAAGGGAAATCAGGGATAGTATACCAGAGGACTGGGAGAAATTCAGAGTCGAGCATAGGAGGACAAAGAGCTTAGTTAGGATGGGGAAAATAGATTATAAATGAAAACTGACAGGGAACATAAAAACTGACTGCAAAAGCTTTTATAGATATGTGAAGAGAAAAAGATTAGTTAAAACAAATGTGGGTCTCTTGCAGTCAGAAACAGGTGAATTGATCATGGGGAACAAGGACTTGGCAGACCAATTGAATAACTACTTTGGTTCCGCCTTCACTAAGGAAGAAATAAATAATTTGCCGGAAATAGCAGGGGACCGCGGAGAAAATGAGATGGAGGAACTGAGTGAAATCCAGGTTAGTCGGGTAGTGGTGTTAAGTAAATTGAATGGATTAAAGGCCGATAAATCCCCAGGGCCAGATGGGCTGCATCCCAGAGTGCTTAAGGAAGTAGCCCCAGAAATAGTGGATGCATTAATGTTAATTTTTCAAAACTCTTTTAGATTCTGGAGTAATTCCTGAGGATTGGAGGTTAGCTAATGTAACCCACTTTTTAAAAAGGGAGGGAGAGAGAAAACGGGGAATTACAGACCAGTTAGTCTAACATCGGTAGTGGGGAAACTGCTAGAATCAGTTATTAAAGATGGGATAGCAGCACATTTGGAAAGTGGTGAAATCATTGGACAAAGTCAGCATGGATTTATGAAAGGTAAATCATGTCTGACGAATCTTATAGAATTTTTCGAGGATGTAACTAGTAGAGTGGATAACGGAGAACCCAGTGGGTGTGTTATATCTGGACTTTCAGAAGGCATTTGACAAGGTCCCACATAAGAGAAAAGTATACAAACATAAAGCACATGGTATTTGGCGTTCAGTATTGATGTAGATAGAGAATTGGCTGGCAGACAGAAGCAAAGAGAAGGAGTAAACGGGTCCTTTTCAGAATGGCAGACAGAGACTAGTGGGGTACCGCAAGGCTCAGTGCTGGGACCCCAGCTATTTACAATATATATTAATGATTTTGACGAGGGAATTGAATGCAACATCTCCAAGTTTGCGGATGACACTAAGCTGGGGGGCAGTGTTAATTGTGAGGAGGATGCTAGGTGGCTGCAAGTTGTCTTGGATAGGCTGGGTGAGTGGGCAAATGCATGGCAGATGCAGTATAATGTGGATAAATGTGAGGTTATCCACTTTGGTGACAAGAATAAGAAAGTAACTGTAATCTGAATGTTGGCTGATTAGGAAAAGGGGGGATGCAACGAGACCTGGGTGTCGTGGTACACCAGTCATTGAAAGTAGGCATGCAGGTGCAGCAGGCAGTAAAAAACTTGAATGGTATGTTAGCATTCATAGCAAAAGGATTTGAGTATATGAGCAGGGTGGTTCTACTGCAGTTGTACAGGGTCTTGGTGAGACCACATCTGGAGTATTGCATACAGTTTTGGACTCCTAATCTGAGGAAAGACATTCTTGCCATAGAGGGAGTACAGAGAAGGTTCACCAGACTGATTCCTGGGATGGCAGGGCTTTCACATGAAGAAAGACTGGATAGACTCGGTTTGTACTCGCTAGAATTTAGAAGATTGAGGGGGGATCTTATAGAAACTTACAAAATTCTTAAGGGGTTCGACAAGCTAGATGCAGGAAGATTGTTTCCGACGTGTGGGAAGTCCAGAACAAGGGGTCACAGTTTATGGATAAGGGGGACCGAGATGAGAAAAAAAAATTCACACAGAGAGTGGTGAATCTGTGGAGTTCTCTGCCACAGAAAGTAGTTGAGGCCAGTTCATTGGTTATATTTAAGAGGGAGTTAGATGTGGCCCTTGTGGCTAAAGGGATCAGGGGGTATGGAGAGAAGGCAGGTACAGATTACTGAGATGGTTTATCAGCCATGATCATATCTACACCTACGACTGTAGTCCGGCCCACAACAACAACCGCATCGTCAAATTTGCTGACGACACTACTGTGGTCGGACTTATTTCAAAGGGAGACGAGGCAGCCTACAGAGAGGAAGTCCTGAAGTTGACAACCTGGTGCTCAGAAAACAATCTGGCTCTGAACACCAGGAAAACAAAAGAGCTCATTGTCGACTTCAGGAGGCACAGCACCGACTTAGTCCCCCTACACATTAACGGCGAGTGTGTGGAGAGGGTCAACACCTTCCGGTTTCTCGGCGTCCATATCGCTGCTGACATCTCCTGGACGGACAACACGACGGCGGTCATCAAGAAGGCTCAGCAGCGGCTGCACTTCCTGAGGGTCCTCAGGAAGCACAACCTGGACTCTAACCTGCTGCTGACCTTCTACCGCTCGTCCATCGAGAGCCTGCTGACATACTGCATTACAGCATGGTATGGCAGCTGCACCATGGCAGACAGGGAGAGGCTTCAGAGGGTAACCAGGACAGCGCAGAGGATCATTGGTTGCCCTCTCCCCTCCCTGATGGACATCTACACCTCCCGCTGCCTTAGCAGGGCAAAGAAGATCACCAAAGACAGCTCCCATCCTGCGTTTGGACTGTTCGACCTGCTGCCCTCTGGAAGGCGCTATAGGTGCATCAAATCCAGGACAAACAGACTCAGGAATAGCTGCTTCCCGAGAATTATATCTACCATAAATTCAAATCCACACATGCACTGACTACACCGCCCAACACGGACTTCCATCTGTATATATGTATGTAGCGCCGTAGAATTTGTGCATCTATTCTCCCCCCCCCCCTTCTCCCTTATGTTTTTGTTTTTCTGTTTCTTGTTTTTTGTGTAAATTGTATGTATGCACTGAGTACGAGCAGCTTTCAGTTTCACTGTACATGTATAGTGACAATAAATGGCATATCTATATTGAATGGCGGTGCAGGCTGAAAGGGCCGAATGGCTTACTCCTGCACCTATTTTTCTATGTTTCTATGAATGTCGGTGCTGGCTCAAATGGCCGAATGGCCTACTCCTGCACCTATTGTCTATTGTCTATTGTAGTTGATCTATATCCTCACAGTCTGCAAGCCGAAAAATCTTGATGCTGCCTGCAAAGGTTACTAACTAACCTATCTACATTTATGTCTAAGACATTTATATATATCACAAACATGATTTTACGGCATTGGATCCTTGCGGTACTCCACTGGTCACATACTCTAATCACCCTTCTACCACAAAACTCAGTCTTCGTTTGGTAAGCCAGTTCTGAATCTTAAGTTGTACTGTTCTGTGTTCTATGCATCTAGAAATGGTGGAAGGATATTACATAAGCAGATAATACATGAAGTGACTCAGCAGGTAAAGGGCCTGTCCCACCAGCATGCGACTGCATGCGGCAAGCGCAACCTAACGTGGTCACTTGAGCCGTACGGCTTTGCGGGGACGGTCCCACTTCGATCGCCGGAGCCGTATGGAGTTGTGCGGAGCTGGTCTCGGCATCGCACGGGACACCGAAAAAACTGACCATGTTCAAAAATGACACCGTATGCACTGCCTCGATGGGCCTGCGCAGCATTTCAATGCAATACGCAGCGTCTTGAGGCCGTACGTCACGCGTGAACACCCCGCGGACTTTGCTCAATCGTCACGTCACTCACTCAACCTCGCGCGCGGCCCCCGATTCCTGTTTGG
>NW_026576810.1:0-67977 GCF_028641065.1 Leucoraja erinaceus
CGTATTCCCCCGAGGTCCCATACCACCTGCGGCTACAGACCATAACCATCCATTCCATTCCCGTCCATATAACTAGCCAATTTATTTTTAAATGATTAAAAAAGAACCGTGCCTCCACCACCTTTCACTGCGGGAAGCTCATTCCCCACCAGCTAACACTCTCTGAGTTACAGAAGAGTCCCCCTCATGTTACCCCTAAACTTCTGTTCCCTTAATTCTCAAGTCATGACCCCTTGTTTGACATCTTCCCTCACTCTCAGTCAGGGGAAAAGCCTTATCCCACACAACCGTCAACTCTGTCTATCCCTATCATCATTTTAAAGACCTCTATCAAGTTCCCCCTTAGCCTTCTGTGCTCCAAAGAATAAAGCCCTAACTTGTTCAACCTTTCTCTGTAACTTAGTGGCTGGAAACCAGGCAACATTCTAGTAAATCTAGTACCTTCTGTGGAAAAGGTTTTGGTCATCTCAGTCCTAAAATGGCCGACCCCTTATTGTAAAACTGTGAAACCCTGGTTCAGGGACTCCCCCAACATGGGGAACATGTTTCCTGTATTCTAGCTTGTCCAAATCCCTTAGAATTCTATATGTTCTATAAGCTATAAAAGATATATTCGGCCAAAACCTATAGGAATTCTCTGGCCTCAGGGGCGGTGGAGGCAGGTCCTTGGATGCTTTCAAGAGAGAGTTAGAGTAGGGCTCTTAAAGATAGCGGAGCCAGGGGATATGGGGGAAAGAAGGCAGGAACGGGGGTACTGATTGTGGATGATCAGCCATGATCACATTGAATGTTTCTCCCAGCTGTTATCGGTCAGCGGAAAGACAATCCATGATTACAATCGAGCCATTTACGGTGTTTTGATACCTGAAAAGGGGGGAATAGGCAAGGTAAAGCCAGTAAGGTCCAATCAAAGATAGTCCAAGTGTCACCAATGAGGTAGATAGTAGTTCAGGACGCTCTCTTGGTTGTGGTAGGATGGTTCAGTTTGCCTGATAATAGGTATGTTACAAACAAACCTACCTGAATCGCCATTGGGAATCTGCCCTCAGCCATGTCTGCGATTTTGGCGCTGTTTGGAGGGGGCGGGTTTAAAACGCGATTTTTACTAGGCTGTACTAATCGCACATGTTCAGCCTAGTAAATCATTAATGAAAAATCGCTGCAAGACCCGGTCGCAAAAGGTATTATTAGTTTTATAGGCCTCGATAATATAGTTCTAATAGATTTAAAATTACTGTTTCATCTCGCAACCATTAGCAGCCCCAGGGTTTTATAGAGCAAACAATTAAAGGTATGTACCTTATTTTTACATTAAATGGGCCATATATATAACCCTATATATCAAATTATCTATAACGAATAGCTCATTTTGGGCTTTTTATATCCCGCAGTATTTTTCTCGGCATTTGAGGGCACTAATCCAGCGCGCTGTCAACATTCTAAACCGGCGCGCGTTCACATGAGCCCACTAGAAAGACGATTTAAATGGGCATTTATTTACAGCAATTGAACACTAAATTACTTCCATTTGGCCTATAAATTAATGTAAATTAGATATAAAAAAAATCATGTTATATTGTGAATTATTTGTGAATAATCTTTGGACACTTAGGCTATTTAAAAATGTTAATCTTTCCTTACGAAATGGCACTGTTGACTATCCCAAGATCACAGCTTTTTGTAATGTCCATTGAAAATCAATAGGGAACAAGATGCTAATTTCCGAGTATGAAAATGGTCATAACTTTTTTAATACTTGAGATATGAAAGTGAATTGGGTGTCAAATTAAACTTATTGTTATGCTTTATCTGATGGGATAAATTGCAGACTTGATTTTTTAAATCTCAAAATTTTGTAACATGCTACTGATAACAGCTGGGAAGAAACTGTCCCTGAACCCGGAGGAGTACATTTTCACACTTCTGTACCTGTTGCCTGAGGGAAGAAGAGGCAGTGGCCAGGGTGCGACTGGTCCTTGATGATGCTGCTGGCCTTGCCGAGGCAGTGTGAGGTGTAGATGGAGTCAATGGAAGGGAGGTTGGTTTGTGCGATGGTCTGGGCTACGTCCACAATTCTCTGCAGTCATCCCAGGGCTGCATGGTGGCGTGTCCGTCTGCATTTCGTTGTCTCTGTACTGTACACTGACAATGACAATTAAAATTGAATCTGAAATTGAATCTGTCTGACGAAAGGTCCCGACCCCAAAAGGTCACCTATTCATTTTCTCCTGAGATGCTGCCTGACCCGCTGAGTTACTCCAGCACTTTGTGTCTATCTTCAGTATATACAGGTGCACAACCTTTTATCCGGTGTTCCAGAAACGAAAAAGCTCCGAAAAACCGGCCATTTTTTCCAGATGTCGTCTGCGCACCAAAGCTCGCGTTTGGCGCCAAACCTGACCCAAAACGACCCACGGTCAACCCAGGTCTGTACTACTGTAGCGGCTGCCTCCTCCCTGGAGACCGGGGACGCTTAAACATCTGTAAATCATTGCTTAAATGTTAGTCAGTTAGTTTGGAGGGCTTTTATGTGAAGGGGGGTGAAGGTGTAAACTTAATTCTTAGTCCCCTACCTGGTCGGAGAGGGCGGGGAGCGGTCAATGCCTTACCGGGTCGCTGTGCAGTAAGCTCCGCAGCGCTGTGGCCGGTGGGGCCGCGGGCGGCGCCGGTTGTAGCTCCGACCCCGGCAACTCTACCCCTGGCTGCGAGGCGCTCCAAATCCAGCGCGGCCCGCGGCCGGACGCCCCAGCTCCGCGATTGTCGGGAGTCGGCGGCGTCGCAGCGCTGGGATACCAGCGGGGTGCGGGCAATGCCTTACCGGGTCGCCGTGCGGCAAGCTCTGGAGCGCTGTGGCCGCCGACACACAACATCGCGGAGCGTCGCTGGATTTGGAGCCGCGCAGCCAGGGGTAGAGTTGCCGGGGTCGGAGCTCCAACCGGCGCCGCCCGCGGCCGGACGGAGCCCCCAGCTCCGCGGCTCCATATCCAGCGACGCTCCGCGAATGTTGGAAGAAGGCGGCCACAGCGCTCCGGAGCTTGCCGCACGGCGACCCGGTAAGGCATTGCTCGCTCCCCGCTGGTATCCCAGCGCTGCGACGCCGCCGACTCCCGACATTCTCGGAGCTGGGACGTCCGGCCGCGGGCGGCGCTGGATTTGGAGCGCCTCGCAGCCAGGGGTAGAGTTGCCGGGGTCGGAGCTACAACCGGCGCCGCCCGCGGCCGGACGGAGCCCCCAGCTCCGCGAGGTTGGGAGTCGCCGACCAGGTAGGTAGGGGACTAAGAATTAAAGTTTCCCCCTTCACCCCTACACCACCACCACCACATAAAATCCCTCCAAACTAACTGACTAACATTTATGCAATGATTCTCCCGGTCTCCGGGGAGGAGGCAGCCGCTCCAGACTTTTCAAGCCGCCCGCGCTACCTACCTAATCTACGCTAAAAATCTTCCATTCTGAAATCCGAAAATGTCCGAAATCCGACAAGTGTCTGGTCCCAAGGCTTTCGGATAAAAGGTTGTGCACCTGTACCAGCATCTGCAATTCCTTTCTACACTGCATGTGGCCGAACTCTGCAATCCCTCTTTCAGTCGAGGGGGCATGCATATATATTAGCATTGTGATGAGTTTCTCAATGGTTTTGCTGTTCAGCATCTACATATTTGTGTTATTATTGCTTGCTATTCCCAATTTCTTGCTCAATTGCCTGTAGTCAATCATTTCTCCTCCTCCACAAATAAGTTAAATAGCTTCTGTTAGTAATTTCTATCTGCTGCAGTCATGACTGCTGCAATTCCAACTCAGAACATCGCTTTGTGGAAGGTAGCGTAGACTTTAGGCTTTAGAGATACAGGCCCTTCGGCCCATCGAGCCCGTGTGCCGACCAGCGATCACCCCGTACACTTGCACTATCCTACACACTAGGGACAATTTACAATTTTACTGGAGCCGATTAGCCGACAACCCAGCAGGTCTTTGGAGTGTGGGAGGAAACCGGAGCACCCGGAGAAAACCCACGCAGGTCACAGGGAGAACGTGCAAGCTCCACACAGACAGTATTCGTAGTCAGGATCAAACCCGGGTCTCTGGCCCTTTAATGCCCCTGTCCCACTTAGGAAACCTGAACGGAAACCCCTGGAGACTTTGCGCCCCACCCAAGGTTTCTGTGCGGTTCCCGGAGGTTCCCGGAGGTTTTTGTCAGTCTCCCTACCTGCTTCCACTACCTGCAACCTCCGGCAACCACCTGCAACCTCCGGGAAACCGCACGGAGCCTTGGGTGGGGCGCAAAGTCTCCAGAGGTTTCCGTTCAGGTTTCTTAAGTGGGACAGGGGCTTAAGGCAGCAACTCTACTGATGTGCCTTGGTGCTGCCCCAGAGAGTAACGGTGGAAGGCTGTCTGTTGGACCAGAGGCGTGTGAGTAGTGGCGTGCTTCAGGGATTGGTTGTGGTTTATATCGGCAGTATGGAGGAGAATGTACATTATGAGCATGTTCAGTAAGTTTGTAGATTATATTAAAGTTGATGCTATTGCAGACAATTAAAAAAAATACAGCAGGATCTTGATCTGCTGGGCAAAATGGGTAATGGAGTTTAATTCAGAAAATCATAATCATACTTAATATAGCCAAGTATGTTTTGCAACATACGAGGAATTTGATTTGCCTTACAGTCTTAACATTAATAAGCAACAAGACACACAAAATACATTTTAACATAAACATCCACCACAGTGACTCCTCCACATTCCTCACTGTGATGGAAGGCGAATAAAAAAAGTTCAATCTATTCCCTTCTTTGTTCTCCCGGGGTCGGGGGCCTCGCGCCGTCCGTTGATGGGATGAACTTGGCTCCCGTATCCGGCGCCGTTTGGGCGCTCCGCGTTGGGGCGATCAAGCTCCTGCATCGGGGGGAATCCCAACTCCCCCGCGTCGGGCTATCTGACCCCGGGTCGGGGCTGGTCGAAACCTTCTGCGACTGGAACTTCCCAACATCGGTCTCTTCCCGAGACTGCGAGCTCCCCGATGGCGAAATCCACAGGCCGCGCGCGGTTGGAGCGTCGATCCCAGGCACGGGATCGCAGGCTCCGATGGTAAATCCACAGCCCCGCGGTAGGGATCAAAGTCAGTCTCGAGCAAGGCCGCCAGCTCCATGATGTTAGGCTGCAGAGCGACTGGAGATACGATCCGGGAAACAATTGCATCTCTGGCAAGGTAAGGGACTGAAAAAACAGTTTCCCTCTGACACCCTTCCCCTCCCCCACATAAAACAAATCAGAGAACCTTAACACAAACTATTAAAACACAGTAAAAATAACAAAAAATAGCTGAACGGCCAGACAGACTGTTGGCGAGGCTGCCATCGTGCGGCGCCCCCTGGTGGTGCAAGAAATTGCATTTTGGGAAGTCAAATCAGGGCAGGACCTTCACAGTGAATGGCAGGGCTGTGTGGAGTGTTGTAGAGCCGAGAGATCTGGGAGTAAAGATACATACTTCTGTGAAAGTTGCCCCACAAGTAGATAGGGTGGTATTTGACTACACTGACCTTCATTAGTCAGGGTACTGAGTGTGGAAGTTGAGATGTTGTGTTGCAGTTGAAAAAGACGTTGGTGAGGTCAGTTATGGAGAACTGTGGTCAGTTTTGGTCTCTCTGCTGCAGGAAGGATGTCGTTAAGTAGGATAAAGTGCAGAGAAGATGCACAAAGATGTTGTTACGAATGTGGTGCCAGGACTTGAAGGCCTGAGCTATAGGGAGAGGTAGGGACAGGCAAGGACTTCATCCCTTGGAGCCCAGGAGGATGAGGGGTGATCTTATAGAGGTTTATAATGTTATGAGGGGAATAGATGTGAGTGAATGCAAGAGTCTTTTACCCAGAGTTGGGGAATCAAGTACCAGAGGACATACTCAAGTTGAGGGGGAGAGAAAGATTTAATAGGAACCTGAGGGGCAATTTTTTTCACACTGTGGGTAGAGGGTGCATGGAATGAGCTGCCGGAGGAGGTAGTTGAAGCAGGTACTAAAACAGTTCTAAAAGTCCATTTTGGACTGGTGCATAGATAGGAATTTGGGTTAACGTATGATGAGCGTTTGACTGCACTGGGGCCTGTACTCGCTGGAGTTTAGAATGATGAGGGGGGACCTCATTGAAACTTACCAAATAGTGAAGGGCCAGGATAGAGTAGATGTGGAGGGGATCTTTCCACTAGTGGGAGAGTCTAGGACCAGAGGGCACAGCCTCAGAATAAATGGGCGTACCTTTGGAAAGGAGATGAGGAGGAATTTCTTTAGTCAGAGGGCGGTGAATCTGTGGAATTCTTTGC
Source organism: Leucoraja erinaceus (assembly GCF_028641065.1). Classification (NCBI taxonomy): domain Eukaryota; kingdom Metazoa; phylum Chordata; class Chondrichthyes; order Rajiformes; family Rajidae; genus Leucoraja; species Leucoraja erinaceus. The sequence goes on from NW_026576810.1 coordinate 6,314, forward strand.
CACAGAAGGCTGTGGAGGCCAAGTCAATGGATATATTTAAGGCATGGATTGACAGGTGTTTGATTAGTACAGGTGTCAAGGGTTATGGGCAGAAGGCAGGAGAATGGGGTTAGGAGGGAGAGATAGATCAGCCATGATTGAATGGCGGAGTGGACTTAGAAACATAGAAACATGGAAAATAGGTGCACGAGGAGGCTATTCAGCCCTTCGAGCCAGCACCGCCATTCATTGTGATCATGGCTGATCGTCCCCTATCAATAACCCTGATGGGCGAAATGGCCTAATTGGGTTCTGACAACTTATGAATTTACGAGCTTATAGATCAGCCATGATTAAAAGGCGGCTGAATGGCCTAACCCTTCTCCTATGACATAAACACTCCCCTTGTATTCAACATCTCTAAGAACAACTCTCAGGGTGAAGAAAGATCTCGACCCGAAGCATCACCCATGCCATCTCTCCAGATATGCTGCCTGTCCCGCTGAGTTTCTCCTGCACCCTGTGTCTAGTTCAGGGTGGAAGCCCCAAGAATGTCAAGAGTCAAGAGTGTTTTATTGTCATGTGTCCCAGATAGGACAATGACATTTTTACTTGCTGCAGCACAACACAATATGTAACTAAAGTACATCACGGGGGAAGCGAAAAAAAAAAAAATGAAAAAGTTCAATAAATAACAAATATAGTGCAATAATAATATAGCCTTTTGCAGTTCAGAGCGCAGAGCTTATTCGTTGTTGTGTTTAATAGCCTTGTATTCTTGTATTCAAATTTATTGTCATTGTCTCAATTTGAGACAACAAAATGAATTTCCCTTACAGGCAGTATCATAAAAAAAATCATTAAAAAATAAAAAAATAAAAAATTAATAATAATAATAATAATAATAATAATAATAATAATAATAATAATAATAAATAAATAATAAAACATATTAAAAATAAAATTGAAATTGAATTTAAAAAAAGAACAAACACAGAAGGTCCACGACACAACATAACATAAATGGCACCAAGGTGAGGATGGCACCATAGTCCAGCCAGCCTCCCCTCCGTGTTCATCCGTGGTCGGGGCCTTCCGAGCACCCGCAGTCGCCGCCCCGGGTGGCCCTGATGGCTGCGGTGAAGATGCTGTTCCTGAACCTGGACGTTACAGTTTTCAGGCTCCTGTACCTTCTTCCTGATGGCAGCGGTGCAATGAGTGTGTGGCCAGGATGGTGTGGGTCTTTGATGATGTTGGCTGCCTTTTTGTGGCAGCGACTGCGATAGATCCCTTCGACAGGGTCGGGAGGTCAGAGCCGATGATGAACTGGGCAGTGGTCACATCTTTTTGTAGTCCTTTTCGCTCCTGGACGTTCAAGTTGCCGAACCAGGCTGTGATGTAACTGGTCAGCATGCTCTCTACTGTGCACCTGTAGAAGTTGGAGAGAGCCCTCTACGACATGCCGAATCTCCGTAATCTTCTCAGGAAGAAGTCGCTGATGTGACTCTTTACAATGTACAATACTCTTTGCCTTCTCTCTCTCTCTCTCTCTCTCTCTGCCGCACTTTAATTAATGTATCAAAACCCAACTGCAAACCCCAGTTTACTCCTCATTCAGCTGCCCATTTCGTTCAGTTTAGTTTATTGTCACGTGTATCGATGTACAGTGAAAAGCTTTTGTTGCGTGCCAACCAGTCAGCGGAAGGACAATACATGATTCCAATTGATCCATTTACAGTGTACAGATACATGATAAGGGAATGACCTTTAGTGCAAGGTAAAGCCAGCAAAGTCTGATCAAAGATAGTCTGAGGGTCACCAATGACGGGGTGGATAGTAGTTCAGGACTGCTCCCTGGTTGTGGGTGGGATGGTTCAGTTGCCTGATAACAGTTGGGAAGAAACTGTCCCTGAATCTGGAGGTGTGCGTTTTCACACTTCTGTACCTCTTGCCCAATTGGGGCGGGGAGAAGAGGGAGTGACCAGTGTGGTGCGGGGTGAGACTGGTCCTTGATGATGCTGGCTGGCCTTGCCATGGCAACGTGAGGTGTAAATGGAGTCAATGGAAGGGAGGTTGACACAAATTGCTGGAGTAACTCAGCGGGACAGGCAGAGAAGTAATGGGTGATGTTTGGGGTCGCGACCCTTCTTCAAAGCCCCGGTCGGTTCGTGTGATGGTCTGGGCTGCGTTCACGGTTTAGATTGTTCTCCACTCCGCGACGGTGGCTGGGGAAAATAACTACACTTGAACACCTGAATAATGCACACAGCTGGGAGGGAACAAGGTGTGTGTGTGTGTGTGTGTGTGAGAGTTTTTATTGCAATCGTGTAGCAGTATGAGAGCAAGGAAGGTTTGACGCCAGTTAATAAGAGCGTATGCTGAGAGTGTGCGCTGCAGGTTCACTGGATTGATGACTTCAATAACACAGAGCTGTGAGGTGCACAAGGGGATCCATGTTCTCCAGAGTTTAGAACAGCGAGAGGTAACCTAATATCATTCCAGAATGCCTTGAGAGTGTAGACGCTAAGCGGCCACTAACATGCAGAGTGTGTACAGCATAATGGTTCAATACCAGTGTGTATAATGTGTAAAATCAGGAGTGGAATACATTAGCAATGTTACAACATTTTGAGATTTTAAAAATCAAGTCTGCAATTTATCCCATCAGATAAAGCATAACAATAAGTTTAATTTGACACCAAATTCACTTTCATATCTCAAGTATTAAAAAAGTTATGACCATTTTCATACTCGGAAATTAGCATCTTGTTCCCTATTGATTTTCAATGGACATTACAAAAAAGCTGTGATCTTGGATAGACAAACGACCATTTCTTAAGGAAAGCCTAACATTTTTCAATAGCCTAAGTGTCCAAAGATTATTCACAAATAATTCACAATATAACATGATTTTTATATCTAATTTACATTAATTTATAGGCCAAATGGAAGGAATTTAGTGTTCAATTGCTGTAAATAAATGCCCATTTAAATCGGCTTTCTAGTGGGTTCATGTGGAACGCGCTGGTTTAGAACGTTGACATAGCGCTGGATTAGTGCCCTCAAATGCCGAGAAAAATACTGCGGGATATAAAAAGCCCAAAATGAACTATTCGTTATAGATAACTTGATATTCAGGGTTATATATATGCCCCATTTAATGTAAAAATAAGGTACGTACTTTTAATTGTTTGCTTTATAAAACCCTGGGGCTGCGAGAGGTTGCGAAATCAGAGAGTAATTTTAAATCTATTATAACTATATTATCGAGGCCTATAAAACTAATAATACCTTTTGCGACCGGGTCTTTGAAGCGATTTTTCGTTAATGATTTACTAGGCTGAACATGTGCGATTAGTACAGCCTAGTAAAAATCGCGTTTTAAACCCGCCCCCTCCAAACAGCGCCAAAATCGCCGACATGGCTGAGGGCAGATTCCCAATGACGATTCAGGTAGGTTTTGTAACATACCTAAATACATCGGGTAGACGTCCTTTAATTCAGAGTTAGTCGTAGACTCTCCCACGAGTGAAAACATCCTCTCCACACCCACTCGATCTTAACTACAAAAGACTACAAAAAGTAGTAAACACTGCCCAGTCCATCATCGGCTCTGACCTTCCTTCCATCTGACCTTCCTTCCAGTCGCTGCCTCAAATAGGCTGGCAGTATCATCAAAGACCCACACCATCCTGGCCACACACTCATCTCCCTGCTACCTTCAGGTAGAAGGTACAGGAGCCTGAAGACTGCAACAACCAGGTTCAGGAATAGCTACTTCCCCACAGCCATTGAACCTGGCTCGGACAAAACTTTGATTATTAATAACCAATTATCTGTTATTTGCACTTTATCATTTTATTTATTCATGTGTGTATATATTTATATCATGGTATATGGACACACTGGTCTGTTCTGTAGTCAATGCCTACTATGTTCTGTTGTGCTGAATCAAAGCAAGAATTTCATTGTCCTATACAGGGACACATGACAATAAACTCACTTGACCTTGAACTATACTAATCTATCTACCTCCACCTTAAAAATATCCATTGGTGGCCGCCACAGCCGTCTGTGGCAACGAATTTCACAGATTCACCATCCTCTGACTAAAGATATTCCTTCTCATCTCCATTCTAAAGGTACGTCCTTTAATTCGAAGCCTGTGGCCTCTGGTCCTAGACTCTCCCACTAGTGGCAATATTTTCTCCATGGTCACTGTATCCAAGCCTTATCTCCACCCACTAATACAAGTCAGTTGCTGCTTCCAAGTAGAGATGAGATGCATCTTGTTATAGGAAAGGTGTTGTAAAACCCCCTTTTCACGGGGCGACTTGACGCAAGAGGTAACCAGAGTTTAACATCGTGGGAACCTCGTGCGGTCACAGTACGGCATTCGTGGACCACCGTGGCGCTAACGGCAGGTAATCGTGTAACTTGGGTACTCGGGAGAAAATTCAAACATGTTTGAATTTGTCCAAGAGTGACTTGTACACTTGTGCTTGAGCATTGCAACATTTTATGAACGTAGTGGCCAGTGCGATATCCGTAGTAACTCTTGCGGTCACCATGGGAACTCCTGTGAACGGTGAACCCGGAAGTTGGATAGAGTGAATCCAGCCAGTTTGCTATTTACATACAAATCTAATAAAACTAGCTAACAAGCATTTCATTAATGTCAGTGTGTCTCTTTTTGCCTGAAAGCAGTTTCTAACTGGAGGAACTCCGCGGGCCAGGCAGAATCTACGGAGGGAAATTGACAGGCGAGCCTTTCCTCAGGCTGCCTTATCTCTCTACCCTCCCCAACTCCCACCCACACACACACAAATGCTGGAGAAACTCAGCGGGTGCAGCAGCATCTATGGAACGAAGGAAATAGGCAACGTTTTGGCCCGAAAAGTTGCCTATTTCTTGTGTATGTGTCGGAAGGAACAGCAGATGCCGGTTTAAAGAGAATGAGTTCGACGGCAGGCAGCATCTTTGGGGAGAAGGAATGGGTGACATTTCGGGTCGAGCCCCTTCTGATATGCTGCTTGTCCCGCTGAGCTACATGTTGTGTCTATCTTCGTTTTAATCCAGCATCTGCAGTTCCTTCCTGGCCGAACCCGATTGAAAGATGAGAGGCTGGGCGATAGAAATCATTAATTGAATTAAATAACTAGATACCTGTCTAATCGTATCTACGGGATTGAACAGGCTAGATGGAGGAAGAATGTTCCCGATGTTGGGGGAGTCCAGAACCAGGGTCCCAGTTTTACAGTCTACCGTGGGAACTCTTTAATTACAGCGGGAAACCTTCAGTTTCCCAGGGGGTCGGGACGGGACTGGAGTTGGGAGGGAAAGGTGGGGGAGTCGAGGGAGAGGAGGGGGAGACAGATGGGGGTGTCTTCATTTACTGGCGGTGGGTGTCTGTCACTGAAACAGGCAGGTGAGATTTCGCATCCACCTTGTGTGTGCCTCTCTCTCTCTCTCTCTCTCTCTCTCTCTCTCTCTCTCTCCCTCCCTCCCTCTCACACAGGCATGAATGGATGAACTCCGCGGGCCAGGCAGCATTTACGGAGGGAAATGGACAGGCGACCCATTCTTCAGGCTGCCTTATGTCTCTCTCCTCCCCCAACTCCCACCCACACACGCGAATGCTGGAGAAACTCCGCGGGTGCAGCAGCATCTATGGAACGAAGGAAATAGACAACGTTTCGGCCCCGCTGCACCCGCTGTGTTTCTCCAGCATTCGTGTGTGTGGGTGGGAGATGGGGGGGTGAGAGACATAAGGCAGCCTGAAGAATGGGTCGCCTGTCCATTTCCCTCCGTAGATGCTGCCAATATAAAAAGACGACTTCTTGCGCATATTGAGAGAAGGTGCATCACACCAAACAACATTTGTCTAAAAAAACACAGATTATTCTTCAGCTCATTAAAGAGCTCGGGTGAAAAAAAACAATATAGTGTGTGACAACAAAGTAACATCATTTGTGCCACGTGATTAACTACACTACAGTCCACGATGTTCATTCACGATTAACGGGAAAGATCGGGAGACGGACAAGTCACTCGCACAAATGACAGAATTGCCGAGTACCGTGGGAACTCTTTACTCTACCCCCGTTATATCGTGTGATATCGTGCTAGACCACGACCACTCTAGCTACATCTTGCGTCAAGTCGCCCCGTGAAAACTAGCCATAAAACGGAGGATGTTGTCAAGTTGGAAAAGTACAGCGAAGAGTTACGAGGATGTTGCCAGGACTCGAGAGTGTGAGCTATAGAGTGAGGTTGAGCAGGCTGGGTCTCTATTCCTTGGAGCACAGCAGGATGATCTTATAGAGGCAATTAATTAATTAATTAATTAATTACCTTTATTTCAGACCCAAGGTCCAGACAAGGGACATTACATATAAATACATTGCATATAGAAACATCATAAAATGCATATAAAATCTTAGTACATCACTTAAATAAGCATCATAATTTATATATTAAAAATACACAATACATGGCTTAAATTCCTGAATAAAAAGAATGATCAGTGTCCGACAACGAGACAACGATACCAATGTCTCCACAACTGGGATTGGTAGCGTGTAGTGCTAAACCTTATGTTTGACAAGGCCACAATAATTACATTTTTAGAGTCATTTATCCTGCAAATTAATTTATACATATGATTTCTTAGGATAGCTTCTAAAGTACTGACTCCTGCAGCCACAAACATGTTACTAGCATGACACCATATAGGTTTCCTTCTCATGGCATCAATATAGGCCTCCTTTAGTCTCTGCAAACTTGTCTTTCCGTAGTTTGACCACAGGTGCGCAGTGTAGAGTGGTGTGCAGTATGCTCTCAACAGAGACATCTTCACCACATCTGTACATGCACCAAACGTAAGCAAGAGAATATTCACCTGTACATACGGACTAAGTCATTGCCTATAAATAACCTCATCATCTGTCATTGATTCTGTAATAAAATGGCTAAGATATTTTACCTTATTATAGACACTAAGATTATTGTCAGACAATTAAAAATCAGGAGATTTTAGACGTTTATCCTCTTTAGTTCTACAGATCATAACAGCATTCTTACAAGCATTATATTTAATATCATGTTCCACACCATACACGGAACATATAGTAAGGAGCAGCTGGAGACCACGCTAGATGGACTAAAGACCACAGGATCATCTGCATACATATTATGGTTCACTATAATATTACCAATCATGCACCCAGTGTTACGAGCTTTCAATTGTTTAGACAGATCATCAATATATAGATTAAAAAGGACTGGGGACAAAATTCCCCCTTGTCTAACACCATTGCTAACCCCAAATGGGGCTGAGACCCTATTGCCCCATTTTATTTGCATAGTCTGGTGGGCATACCAGTAGGCCAGAATTCTCACTGTATTTAGGCACCCCTCTATGACTCATTTTACTAAACAGCTTTCTGTGATTAACACGATCAAAGGCTTTGGAAGCATCAATAAAGCACATAAGTATTGAAGAGTTTTTGCCTGTATATTTGTTTACAATCTCCTTTAGGGCATATCAATCAATCAATCAATCAATCAACCTTTATTGTCATCTTGCAAGCAACAGTTGTACAGTGCAAAATGAAAAGACGTTTCCCAGGGAATACCGGAGCATCGCACATGAAATTTAAAACATTTCACACATAATAACACTAAAAACAACCCAGTCCCTGATGGAACAGTATAAATAAATAGTTAAAAGCAGGTAAAACACAACATTAAAATACAATAAACCAATCATAAAAATGTTCGGGGCAGCTGATTTGAGTGGCCTGTGCCAGTTATTAAAGTGTCTGTGCCAGCCGCAGAATCAGGTGACTGTGAGTACAGAGTGACTGTTTAGCAGCCTCACAGCCTGTGGTAGGAAGCTGTTTAGCAGTCTTGTAGTCCGGGCTTTGATGCTTCGATATCTCTTGACTGATGGCAGGACATCCAGGTGTATGTGGATGGGGTGCAGTTTGTCCTTAGTAATTCTCTGAGCTTTTTTCAGACAGCGGCTCTGGAACAGGTCTTGTACCGAGGGTAGGGAGACGCCAATGATCCTCTCTGCTCCCCTCACTACCCTCTGCAGAGCCTTCCTGTCCAAGCAGTTGCAGGTGGAGTCAGTGCCATGTTTAGCTTTAAAACCAAACTGGTTATCTGTGTAGTTAACAAACTAATTTACTCTATCCAGCAGAACTCTTTCTAAGACTTTTGACAATATGCTGGCTACAGCTATGGGCCTGTAATTATTTAGGCTGCCTACATTATCAGCTTTGTCCTTAATGACCGGCACTAACAGGACAGACAACATTGAGTCTGGTAACAAGTCATGAATAATAAAGCCAGTAATACAAATAGCAAGGAGAGGAGCTATCCTCATACTCGCATACTTAAGATGTTCAGCAGAAATATGATCCAAGCCACTTGCTTTGTTGTTGTACAGCTTGTTCACGGCATGATACACCTCATGTGACATAATCGCCATTGAGTCATTACTCTCAATATTGTCCACCCTATGTAGCAGCAGTTATTATATCGTTCAAGAGATTACTCCCTCTAGCCGCTTAGTGGACTACATGGTTAAGGATAATGTCGTTATACACATGTGAGACCTTCAGAGCTTCTTCACAGATACATCTTTACAACACAGTCTTTTGATTAATAGATTCTTTATTGTTGATGAAAAACAATAAGGTATACATCCAAACTTCTTCCGACTAATTCACTATAATCTTCATCGAACTCCAGCTTATCGCTTTTATAAAACTCCTCGTGTCTCCGTTGCGCCTCACATGGTCAACATAAAAACATAGAAAATAGGTGCAGGAGTAGGCCATTCGGCCCTTCGAGCCTGCACCGCCATTCAATGTGATCATGGCTGATCATCCAACTCAGTATCCCGTACCTGCCTTCTCTCCATACCCCCTGATCCCTTTAGACACAAGGGCCACATCTAACTCCCTCTTAAATATAGCCAATGAACTGGAGTACTGTGTACAGTTTTGGTCTCCTAATCTGATGAAAGACATTCTTGCCATAGAAGGAGTACAGAGAAGGTTCACCAGACTGATTCCTGGGATGTCAGGACTTTCATATGAAGAAAGACTGGATAGACTCGGCTTGTACTCGCTAGAATTTAGAAGATTGAGCGGGGATCTTATAGAAACTTACAAAATTCTTAAGGGGTTGGACAGGCTAGATGCAGGAAGATTGTTCCCGATGTTGGGGAAGTCCAGAACAAGGGGTCACAGTTTAAGGATAAGGGGGAAGTCTTTTAGGACCGAGATGAGAAAAACATTTTTCACCCAGAGAGTGGTGAATCTGTGGAATTCTCTGCCACAGAAGGTAGTTGAGGCCAGTTCATTGGCTATATTTAAGAGGGAGTTAGATGTGGCCCTTGTGGCTAAAGGGATCAGGGGGTATGGAGAGAAGGCAGGTACAGGATACTGAGTTGGATGATCAGCCATGATCATATTGAATGGCCGTGCAAGCTCCTGCACCTATATTCTATGTAACAGTATCTAATGTGTACAGTGCAATCTTTGGACTGTTAACGTCACGGCCAAGTTTTTCTTTAAGATACACAGATAAAGTTTCACAGTCTAGATCCGGTGAAAACCTGGAGGCAAAAACACTCACCAGCTTAGTCTCGATCATTTTGCTGTTACCTGCAGCTCCGGTACCAATAATAGGCACAGTGTTACTGGATTTCTTTCTATGCCCGATGCTAATAGTGCGCAATCTTGGCTTAGCAACAGTGTTCTCTGGAGCATGACGTCGAACTTGGGAATTGAAGCCAATATCTCCAAGTTTGCGGATGACACTAAGCTGGGGGGCAGTGTTAGCTGTGAGGAGGATGCTAGGAGACTGCAAGGTGACTTGGATAGGCTGGGTGAGTGGGCAAATGTTTGGCAGATGCAGTATAATGTGGATAAATGTGAGGTTATCCATTTTGGTGACAAAAACGGGAAAGCAGACTATTATCTAAATGGTGGCCGATTGGGAAAGGGGGAGATGCAGCGAGACCTGGGTGTCATGGTACACCAGTCATTGAAGGTAGGCATGCAGGTGCAGCAGGCAGTAAAGAAAGCGAATGGTATGTTAGCTTTCATTGCAAAAGGATTTGAGTATAGGAGCAGGGAGGTTCTACTGCTGTTGTACAGGGTCTTGGTGAGACCACACCTGGAGTATTGCGTACAGTTTTGGTCTCCAAATCTGAGGAAGGACATTATTGCCATAGAGGGAGGGCAGAGACAGTTCACCAGACTGATTCCTGGGATGTCAGGACTGTCTTATGAAGAAAGACTGGATAGACTTGGTTTATACTCTCTAGAATTTAGGAGATTGAGAGGGGATCTTATAGAAACTTACAAAATTCTTAAGGGGTTGGACAGGCTAGATGCAGGAAGATTGTTCCCGATGTTAGGGAAGTCCAGGACAAGGGGTCACAGCTTAAGGATTAGGGGGAAATCCTTTAAAACCGAGATGAGAAGAACCTTTTTCACACAGAGAGTGGTGAATCTCTGGAACTCTCTGCCACAGAGGGTAGTTGAGGCCAGTTCATTGGCTATATTTAAGAGGGAGTTAGATGTGGCCCTTGTGGCAAAGGGGATCAGGGGCTATGGAGAGAAGGCAGGTACGGGATACTGAGTTGGATGATCAGCCATGATCATATTGAATGGCGGTGCAGGCTCGAAGGGCCGAATGGCCTACTCCTGCACCTAATTTCTATGTTTCTATGTTTCTATGACCCTTGACAACATGACTCCACTTTGGAGAGTCTGGCAAATACGTTAATCCACTGGGACTATCCGTGGCCGCTGCCCTCTCCATGTTTAAAGCAAGGCCCCCCACCGCAGCCCTCACTCCGACAACCAAGTCAGAGGTTTGGTTGTCAAAATCATGAGAGGAATAGATCGGGTAGATGCACAGAGTCTCTTGCCCCGAGTAGGTGAATCGAGGACCACACAACATGGGTTTAGTGTGAAGAGGGAAAGATTTAATAGTAATCTGAGAGGGAACTATTTTGTACAAAGGGTGATGGGTGTATGGAACGAGCTGCCAGAGGAGGTAGTTGAGGCAGGAATTGTTGCAACTTTCAAAAAATAATTAAGCAGATGGATAGGTCAGGTTTAGAGGAATATGGGCCAAACGCAGGCAGGTGATATTAGTGCAGATGGAATATGTTGATCAACATGGGAAAGTTGGGCCGAAGGGCCTGTTTCCATGCTATGTGACTCTATAACCAGATTAGTAATCAAATGCCGGATCTGCTAATCTGGAGAAAACATTTTAGGAATATGATGTTCTAGAACCTAGATCAGTAATGCTCAGGAACAGCTGCTTCTGCCCACTCTGTCTCTTTAGTTTAGAGACACAGCATAGAAACCGGTTCTTCAGCCCATCGAGTCCACGCCAACCAGCGATCACCCCATACACAGCACTGTGCTGCACTCTAGGGACAATTTACAATCATTATCGATGCGAATTAACCTACAAACCTGCACGTCTTTGGAGTGCGGGAGGAAACCAGAGAGAACCCGGAGAAAACCCACGCAGGTCACGGTGAGAACGTACAAACTCTGTACAGACAGCACCCGTAATTAGGAACCCGGGTCTCTGGCGCTGTGAGGCAGCAACTCTACCGCTGTGCCACCGTGCTGCCCTTATATGAATGAATGATTAAAGTTTATTGGCCAAGTATTCACATACAAGGAATTTGCCTTGGTGCTCTGCCTGCAAGTGACAACATGACATACAGTGACAGTTAGGAATGACACATAAAACATTGAACATTAATAATAAAACATTATTGATTAAACATGTGAATTAACTAAAATACCAGAGCAAAAGGAGGCTACAGATTTTTGGTTATTGAGTAGAGCTACTGCTCATAGAAAAAAGCTGTTTAATATAGATTCAATAATGAGATTAGCAATCAAATTCCAGAACTATTAAACCTGAAGAGGTGTCAGGCAGCATCTCTGGAGAAAAGGAATAGGTGACATTTTGGGTCAGAATCCTTCTTCAGACTGTGTTACTCCAGCATTGTGTGTCTATCTTTGGTAATAAAAACAGGCATCTGCAGTTAGACAATACTGGAGAAACTCAGTGGGTGAGGCAGCATCTATGGAGCGAAGGAATGGTGACGTTTCGGGTTGAGACACTTCTCGACCCGAAACGTCACCTATTCCTTCGTTCCATAGATGCTGCCTCACCCACTAAGTTCCTCCACTTCTGTCGACCTTCGATTTTTCCAGCAACTGCAGTTCTTTCTTAAACAAGCATCTGCAGTTCCTTTTTCCAGATTCTACAAGGGCATTTGGTTTGCACCTTGCAATTTGAATCTTTGGCTGTTCGAAGCTGGAAACGGACTAGCTAAGAATAATACTTGTAGGTTGAGAGAAAAGAGCAATTTGCACTTGTGTGTCAAGCTGTATCTCGAGTATAGGAATGAGCAAATGTTTATTTTGGGATCTAACTTAGCGGTGATGATATCACCAGCAGGAAATGTGGTTATTAGGCAGCAGACAATGGCTTTGTGTTGATGTAGCATTCATTGTGTGCAACAGAGCAGTGTGCCTCTCCAGCAAGCCCAAGCTGGCCAGCTGAATTAGAAATATGTAGCGAGGAACTGCAGGTTTAAACTGAAGATTAGCACAAAAAGCTGGAGTAACTCAGCGGGTCAGGCAACATATCTGGAGAAAAGGAATAGGTCATAGAGTCAAAGAGTGATACAGTGTGGAAACAGGTCCTTCGGCCCAACTTGCCACACCGGCCAACAATGTTGTAGCTACACTAGGCCCACTTGCCTGCGCTTGGTCCATATCCCTCCAAACCTGTCCTATACATGTACCTGTCTAACAGTTTCTGAAATGCTGCCTCAACTACCTCCTCTGGCAGCTTGTTCCCTATGCCAAACACCCTTTGTGAGAAAAAGTTACCCCTCGGATTCCTAATAAATCTTTTCCCCTTTACCTTGAAACTACGGTATATCCTCGGGTCCTTGATTCCCCTATGAAAAAAAAGACTGTGCATCTATCCGATCTATTCCTCTCATGATTTTGTATACGTCTATAAGATCTCCCCTCATCTTCCTGCGCTCCATGGAATAGAGACCCAGCCTACTCAACCTCTCCCTGTAGCTCACACCCTCTAGTCCTGGCAACATCCTCGTAAATCTTTTCTAAACCCTTTCAAGCTTGACTATATCTTTCCTGTAACATGGTGCCCAGAACTGAACGCAATATTCTAAATGCGGTCTCACCAACGTCTTATACAACTGCAACATGACCTCCCAGCTGGTCCTGGCACACCTCAAAAGCTGCCTACCCCCCACACTGGATCCCTATCAGTTTGCCTACCGCAAGAACAGGAGTACGGAGGATGCCATCTCAACGGCACTTCACTCCGCCCTCTCCCACCTCGACAACAGAGACAATTATGTAAGAATGCTGTTCATCGATTACAGCTCAGCATTCAACACCATTATTCCATCAAAACTGATCACCAAACTCGGTAACCTGGGCATCGACCCCTCCCTCTGCAACTGGATACTGGACTTTCTAACCAACAGACCCCAGTCTGTGAGGTTAGACAAGCACACTTCTTCAACCCTCACCCTGAACACCGGCGTTCCACAGGGCTGTGTGCTGAGCCCCCTCCTCTATTCCCTCTTCACCTATGACTGCACACCTGTACATGGTACTAACACCATCATCAAGTATGCAGATGATACAACGGTGATTGGCCTCATCAGCAACAACGATGAGTCGGCCTACAGGGAGGAGGTTCAGCACTTAGCAGCATGGTGCGCTGACAACAACCTGGCCCTTAACTCCAAGAAGACCAAGGAGCTCATTGTAGACTACAGGAAGTCCAGGGGAGGCACGCACACCCCCATCCACATTAACGGGACGGAGGTGGAACGTGTTTCTAGCTTCAGGTTCCTGGGTGTTAACATCTCCGATGACCTCTCTTGGACCCACAATACAATGCGGTGCAGGCTCGAAGGGCCGAATGGCCTACTCCTGCACCTAATTTCTATACCTCAACTCTGATCAAGAAGGCTCACCAGCGTCTCTTCTTCCTGAGGAGACTGAAGAAGGTCCATCTGTCTCCTCAGATCCTGGTGAACTTAAGAAAACACACCATTGTTGCCTTGAAGAAGGGTCTCAATCCAAAATGTCACCTATTCCTTTTCTCCAGAGATGCTGCCTGACCCGCTGAGTTACTGCAGCATTTTGTGTCTGTCTTTGAATTAGAAATATATTGGCTCTTCATTTTAATTGCTCGATGGTACTTTATTGTGTCGGGTTGCATCTCAGCTTGGTTTGGGAACTGCTCTGCCCAAGACCATAAAAAATTGCAGAGAGTTGTGGATGTAGCTCGGTCTATCACGGAAGCGCAGTCCATCACGGTCCATGATTGGTGCTGCCTTACAGCGTCAGAGACTCGGGTTCAATCCTGATCACAGGCGCTGTCTGTACGGAGTTTGTACGTTCTTTGGTTTTCTCCGAGATCTTCCGTTTTCTCCCACATTCCAAAGACGCGCTGGTTTGTAGGTTAATTAGCTTCAGTAAAATTGTAAATTGTCCCCAGTGTGTGTAGGATAGTGTTGGTGTATGAGGATCGCTGGTCGGTGTGGACTCGGTGGGTCGAAGGTTCTGTTTCCGCACTGTATCTCTAAAACTAAATGACACACAGACCAGACGTCCCCACCATCGACTCCATCTACACTTCAACGCTGCCTCGGAAAAGCAGCCAACATAATCAAAGACTTGGCCTAACACAGTCATTCCTTCTTCTCCCCACTCCCGTCCGGCAGAAGGTACAGAAGCTTCAAAGTGCTTGGAACCACCAAGCTCAGGAACAGCTTCTTCCCCTCTGTTATCAGGTTTGTGAACGGTCCTTCCATGAGCTAGGGCACTGTCCAATTCACCTCTACCCCATTGCAGACACTGGACTGTGTGTATGGAACTGATGCGCTACAATGCTGAGAACTTTCAATGAAATAGCCTCAGAATAAAAGGATGTACCTTTAGGAGGGAGATGAAGAGGAATTTCCTTAGTCAGAGGGTGGTGAACCTGTGGAATTCATTGCCACAGATGGCTGTGGAGGCCAAGTCAATGGATATTTTGAAGGCGGAGATTGACAGACACTTGATTAGCACGGGTGTCAGAGGTTACGGGGAGAAGGCAGGAGATTGGGGTTGAGAGGGAAAGATAGATCAGCCATGATTAACTGGCGCAGTAGACTTGATGGGCCGAATGGCCTACTTCTGTTCCTATGACATATGCACATGAACTATATTGGTTTAAGACACAGAGGGTAATATTAAAATGGAACGAGCCGCAGGAGGAGATGGATTAAGCCAAATACAATAGTATTATTTGAAATTAATTCAACAGGGACAGGAATTTGAAATGGAAAAGCATTGAGTGATACGGACTTAATGTGGGCAAAATGGATTAGCATAGATAGGCATGACAGTCAGTTTGGACAAGATGGGCCGAATGGACCCATCTCTGTGTTGCATGAATCTACGACCAATACACGGTGTCGTAGCTTACCATGTACCGTTTAAACATACAGCATGGAAATAGGCCCTTCATCCCACTGAATCCGCACTGACCAACGATCACCCTGTACACTAGCACTATCCTTCACACACCAGCGACAATTTACAATATTACTGAAGCCAATTAACCTGCAAACCTGCGCGTCTTTCGAATTGGGAGGAATCGGAGCACCCGGAGAAAACCCACGCAGGTCACGGGGAGAACGTACAAATGCCGCACAGACAGCGGCAATAGTCAGGATTGATCCCGGGTCTCTGGCGCTGTCAGGCAGCAACTCTGCCGCTGCGCCACCGTGCCGAAATGCAGTTTGTGGGACTAAGGGGCTGTTACCATGGTTATGATTGGCGATGACGAATTCTAACCGGAGGCCTGCATTGCTCCAGATTCCAGCTTCTGCAGCCCATTGCATCTCCAGAGGCCTGCATTGTTGACCTTTAGCAGTGTTTCCTGGATAACTGCACAATGCACCTATCTCCCGGTGCAGGTGCAGGCTCAAGCGACTGCAGATGTTGGAATCTGGAACTTGCTGGCCTGAACTTTGTAATTTCAGCTTTTTTCCAAAATCCCCCCCCCCCCCCCCCCCTCACCACCCGCCACCACTTTTAGTTTAGAGATAGTTTAGTTTAGAAATACAGCATGGAAACGGGCCCTTTGATCCAGCAATCCCACACTGACCATTGATCACCCGTTAACTAGTGTCAACTAGACTGAGTTCAGTTTATTGTCACGTGTTACCGAGGTACAGTGAAAAGCTTTTGTAGCGTGCTAACCAGTCAGCAGAAATACAATACATGATTACAATCGAGTCATTTACAGTGTACAGATACATGATAAAGGGAATAACGTGAATAACACGATAAAGTCAGTAAAGTTCGATCAAAGATAGTCCGTGGGTCTTCGATGAGGTAGTTAGCAAAGATCCTACAGCGGAGCAAGATAGACCACTCCTGCTAAATGCAATGGGCTGATGTGTAGTAAACAATGGAGTGGAACGTGGACGTTTTTTCCATCCATTTCAGTAACCCGACCCGACCCGACCCGACCCGACCCGACCCGTACCCGACCCGACCCGACCCGACCCGACCCGCAGTGTAATCAATGTTGCGGGGGAACAGTTTGTATTAATAAATTAAAATTCTGAAAATGAGGAGAAGATTTTTACCAAATAACTTTTATTTTTACGAGGATGTTTCCGTAACCGGCTTCCGTCTCCGCACTAGTATCTTTGCTCCGCTACGGGATCTTTGGTGCGGAGACGGAAGCCGGTTACGGAAATGGGGTCGAAAATTACCCGTGAATCTGCCCGTGACCGTACTACGTCTTTATCGTCGAGTGATCCATCTTGCTCGCTATAGGATCTTTGGTAGATAGTGGTTCAGCACTGCTCTCTGCTTGTGGTAGGTTGGTTCAGTTGCTTGATAACAGCTGGAAATTAACTGTCCCTGAAACTGGAGGTGTGCGTTTTCACACTACCGTACCTCTTGCCTGATGGGAGAGGAGGAGCAGAGGGAGTGGCCGGGGTGAGACTGGTCCTTGATGATGCTGCTGGCCTTGCCGAGGCAGCGTGAGGTGTAGATAGAGTCAATGGAAGGGAGGTCGATGCAAAATACTGGAGTAACTCAGCGGGCCAGGCAGCAAATCTGGAGAGAAGTAATGGGTGATGTTTAGTTTAGAGATATAGCATAGAAACATTTAAGATAGAACTGCAGATGCTGGGAAAATCAAAGCTGGGCAAAAAAGCTGGAGAAACTCAGCGGGTGAGGCAGCATCTATGGAGCGAAGGAATAGGCAACGTTTCGGGTCGAGACCCTTCTTCAGACTGATGTTGGGGGGTGGGAAAAAGAAAGGAAGAGGCAGAGACAGTGGGCTGTGGGAGAGCTGGGAAGGGGAGGGGAAGGAGGGAGAAAGCAGGGACTACCTGAAATTGGAGAAGTCAATGTTCATACCGCTGGGGTGTAGACTACCCAAGTGAAATGTAAGGTGCTGTTCCTCCAATTTGCGCTGGGCCACATTCTGGCAATGGAGGAGGCCCAGGACAGAAAGGTCAGATTGGGAATGGGAGGGGGAGTTGAAGTGCTTAGCCACCGGGAGATCAGGTTGATCAATGCGAACTGAGCGGAGGTGTTGGGCGAAGCGATCGCCAAGCCTGCGCTTGGTCTCACCGATGTAGAGCGGCTGACACCTGGAGCAGCGGATGCAGTAGATGAGGTAGATGAGGTTGGAGGAGATGCAGGTGAACCTCTGCCGCACCTGGAAAGACTGCTTGGGTCCTTGGATGGAGTCGAGGGGGGATGTCGAGTGTAGCATTTCCTGCGGTTGCAAGGGAAAGTGCCAGAGGAGGGGGTGGTTTGGGTGGGAAGGGACAATTTGACCAGGGAGTTATGGAGGGAACGATCTCTGCGGAAACAGAAAAGGGGGGGAGATGAGAAGATGTGGCCCAGTGGTGGGATTCCTTTGGAGATGGTGAAAATGTCGGAGGATTATCTGTTGTATGTGACGGCTGGTGGGGTGGAAGGTGAGGACTAGGGGGACTCTGCCCTGGTTATGAGTGGGGGGATGGGGTGTAAGAGTGGAGTTAGGGGATATAGAGGAGACCCTGGTGAGAGCCTCATCTAAAGTCGAAGAGGGGAACCCCCGTTCCCTAAAGAATGAAGACATCTCCGATGCCCTGGTGTGGAACACCTCATCCTGGGGGCAGATGCGGCGTAGACGGAGGAATTGGGAGTAGGGGATGGAGTCCTTACTGGAAGTAGGGTGGGAAGAAGTGTAGTCCAGATAGCCATGGGAGTCAGTGGGTTTGTAGTAGATGTCGGTCAGTAGTCTGTCACCTGCGATGGAGATAGTGAGGTCTAGAAACGGTAGTGAGATGCCGGAAATGGTCCAGGTGTATTTGAGTGCCGGATGGAAGTTAGTGGTGAATCAGATGAAGTCAGTGGGTTGTGTGTGGGTGCAGGAGGTAGCACCAATGCAGTCATCGATGTAGCGGAGGTAGAGTTTGGTGATGGGGCCACGGTACGCCTCGAACAAGGATTGTTCAACGTACCCTACAAAGAGGCAGGCGTAGCTAGGGCCCATGCGCGTGCCCTTAGCTACACCTTGTATTTGGAGGAAATGGGAGGAGTCAAAGGAAAAGTAGTTGAGGGTAAGGACCAGCTCCGCTAGGCAGAGGAGAGTATCAGTAGACGGGGATTGGTTGGTTCTGCGGTCGAGGAAGAAATGGAGGACTTTAAGACCCTCCTGGTGGTGGATGGAGGTGTAGAGTGATTGGAGGTAGGGAGGGATTTGACCAGGGGGGATAGGATGGAGTCGAGGTATGTGGAAATAGGTTTGGTGGGATAAGAACAAGCAGAAACCATGGGTTTGCCTGAACAGTCAGGTTTGTGGATTAACATAGAAACATGCTCTTTGGTCACTGAGTCCACGCCGACCACCGATAACCCATTCACAATAGTGTTATGTATCTCACTTTCTCATCCACTCATAGTAATACAGTATGGAAACAGGCCCACCGGCCCAACTTGCTCATGCCGATCAAGATGCCCCATCCACACTAGTCCCACCTGCCCACACTTGGCCCATATCCCTCCAAATATTTCCTATCCATGTACCTGTCTAAATATCTTTTAAAACCTTTATAATATTTGCCCCAACTATCTCCTCTGGCAGCCTGTTCCATATATGTTCCGTCGCTGTCAACGATGGCAGCCTCGCCAATGGTCTGTCTGTCTTTTTGTCTTTTTTGTTATTTTTAGTGTGTTTTAAAAAGTTTGTGTTAATGTTCCCTGGTTTGTTTTATGTGGGGGGTTGGGGAAGGGGGGGTGTAGAGGAAGGGAGAAACAGTTTTTTCAATCTCTTACCTTGCCGGAGATGCGAGTGTTTTCCGGATCGTATCTCCGGTTGCTCTGCGGCCTAACATCATGGAGCTGGCGGCCTCGCTCGAGACTGACTTTGAGCCCCACCGCGGGGACGTGGACTTACCAGTGGAGCCTGCGATCCCTTGCCTGGGATCGACGCTCCAACCGCGGCCTGCGGATTTCACCATCGCGGAGCTCGCAGTCTTGGGAAGAGACCGATGTCGGGAAGCTCCAAAGTCGCAGAAGGTTTGACCAGCCCCGACCCGGGGTCAGATCGCCTGGCGCGGGGAGCTAAGATGCCTCCGATGCGGGAGCTTGATCGCCCTGATGGGGAGGGCCCAACCGCTGGCTACAGCAGCCAAGTTCATCCCATCAACGGAAGGCTCGAGGCCCACGAACGTGGGAGAACAAAGAAGGGAAGAGATTGAACTTTTATATTCGCCTTCCATCACAGTGAGGAATGTGGAGGAGTCACTGTGGTGGATGTTTATGTTAAAATGTATCTTGTGTGTTCTGTTGCTTTTTATGACTGTATGGCAAATGAAATTCCTCGTATGTTGCAAAACATACTCGGCTAATAAAATATGATTATGATTATGTTACCCACCATCTGTGTAAAAAAAAAGTTGCCCCTCAGATTCCTTTTAAGAATAAGGAGTAAGCCTTAGTTTAGAATGGAGATGAGGAAACACTTTTTCTCACAGAGAGTGGTGAGTCTGTGGAATTCTCTGCCTCAGAGGGCGGTGGAGGCAGGTCCTCTGGATGCTTTCAAGAGAGAGCTAGATAGGGCTCTTAAAAATAGCGGAGTCAGGGGATGTGGGGAGAAGGCAGGAACGGGGTACTGATTGGGGATGATCAGCCATGATCACATTGAATGGCGGTGCTGGCTCGAAGGACCAAATGGCCTCCTCCTGCACCTATTGTCTATTGTCTAAACCTTCATCTCGTCTGAAACCTCTGTTTAGTTGAGTTGAGTTTGAGTTAGTTTAAGTTATTGTCATGAGTATCGTGCTAACCAGTCAGCGGAAAGACAATACATGATTACAATCGAGCCGTCCACAGCGTACAAGTACATGACAAATGTAATAACGTGAATAATGTTTAGTGCGTGATCAAGCCAGTAAAGTCTGATCAAAGATAGACGTACGGTCTCCAAGGTAGATAGTAGCTCAGGACTGCTCTGTAGTTGTTGGTTCTATGGTTCTAAGTCCCCTGATTCTCCAATGCAGGGTAAATGCAGTATTTTACCCAATCTATCCCCCTGACGATCTTGTACAACTCCACAGTACAGTCAGAAGACGGGTCTCGACCCGAAACGTCGCCTATTCCTTTGCTCCACAGATTACTCCAGTATTTTGTGTCAATCCTCAGTGCAATTTTGTCTACCGTGTACAACTCCATAGATCACTTCTCAGATTCCTGCACTACAACGACTAAAGTCCAAGCTAGGCCAACCTCTCACTACAGCACAGGTCCTCGAGTCCTGGCAACATCCTGTGAATCTTCTCTGAACTTCTAGCGAGGAAGTTGAGCGCTTTGTTTTACCTGCAGGGGGTGCGGCGGTGGAATGCAGTCTGGTTTAATGTTTTGGCTGGGCTCCATTCAGCCTGGATTGTGCAGTCCTAGTCTACAGAGGAGCATATTTAGCTCCACGTCCGAATGGATTCTGTGCACATTCAACCCATTGAGAATGACATGGGATCATGGGATGGCATGGTGGCGCAGTGGTAGAGTTGCTGCCTTACAGCGCTTGCAGCACCAGAGACCCGGGTTCAATTCCGACTACGACTGCTGTCTGCGTGGGTTTTCTCCAAGATATTAAACAGTCTTTATCCACAAGTAGTTGCTCTACTCAACAGCCAAAGATCTGTAGCCTCCCTTTGATCTGGTATTTTGTTGGTTCACATGCTTGATCGATGGTGTTTTATCATTAATGTTTAGTGTTTTCTGAGTCATTCGTAACTGTACTTGTGGGCGGAGCACCAAGGCAAATTCCTTGTATGTGAATACTTGGCCAATAAACGTACTTACTTACTTACTTATATTACGTCCCCTCCCACACTCCAAATACATACAAGTTTGTAGGTTAATTATCTTGGTATAAATGTAAAATTGCTCCTAGTGTGTGTAGGATAGTGTTAGTGTGCGGGGATCGCTGATCGGTGTGGACACGGTGGGTCGAAGGGCCTGTTTCCGCACTTTGTCTCTAAACTAAACCAAACGTGTGTAAAACATCGCTGACAGAGCCCACAATGAGGACATGGCTTAGTGCACCATGGACTATGTGATTTTCCGATACTCAAACTCGCTCTTCAATAGTTGCGTGCCTCAACGCAGGGACGCGATGCACTTGGAAATAAAACCTGTTAACACCGTTAAAGACTTACCGGTGGCGCGGCGGTAGAGTTGCTGCCTTACAGCGCCAGAGACCCGGTTTCGATCCTGACCACCAGTCCTGTCTGTACGGAGTTTGTACATTCACCCCTTGACCTCGTGGGTTTTCTCCGGGATCTCCGATTAGAAACAAAGAAACATAGAAAAATAGGTGCTGGAGTAGGCCATTCGGCTCTTCGAGCCAGCAACGCCATTCAATATTATCATGGCAGATCATCTAAAATCAGTACCCCGTTCCTGCATTTCCTCCATATCCCTTGATTCCATTAGCCCTAAGAGCTAAATTAACTCTCGAAAACATCTAGTGAATTGGCCTCCACTGCCTTCAATGACAGAGAATTCCACAGATTCACAACTCTCTGGGTGAAAAAGTATCTCCTCATCTCAGTCCTAAATAGCCTACCCCTTATTCTTCAACTGTGACCCCTGGTTCTGGAAACCCCCAACGTCGGGAACGTTTTTCCTGCATCTAGTCTGTCCAATCCCTTAAGAATTTTATATGTTTCTATAAGATCCCCTCTAAATTTCAGTGAATACAAACCCAGTTGACCCATTCTTTCATCATATGTCAGTCCCGCCATCCCGGGAATTGACCTGGTGAACCTACGCTGCGCTCCCTCAATAGCAAGAATATCCTTCCTCAAATTAGGAGACCAAAAGTGCACACAATACTCCAGGTGCAGTCTCACTAGGGCTCTGTACTGCTGTAGTTAGACCTCCTTGCTCCTTAACTCAAATCCTCTCGCAATGAAGGTCAACATGCCATTAGCTTTCTTCACCGCCTGCTGTACCTGCACGCTTACTTTCAGTAACTGATGTACGAGCACACCCAGGTCTCGTTGCACCTCCCCTTTTCCTAATACGTTCCTAATGTTTCCTCCCCCACACTCCAAAGACGTACAGGTTTGTAGGTTAATTGGCTTGGTATAAATGGAAGTTGTCCCTTGATTGTAGGATATAGTGTTAGTTTAGTTTAGAGATACACTGAGGAAACACAGGATACCACTGGGTCCGCGCCGACCAGCGTTCCCTGCATATTAACACTAACGTACACACTCGTGGGACCATTGTATTTTTACATTTACCAAGCCAATTAACCTCCAAACCGGCGCGTCTTTGGAATGTGGGAGGAAAGCGAAGATCTTAGAGGAAACACACGCAGGTCACGGGGAGAACGTACAGACTCCGTACAGTTCATGTGTGGGGATCGCTGGTCGGCAGGACTCGGTGGGCCGAAAGGCCTGTTTTTGTGCTGTATCTTTAAACTAAACTACCTTTGAAGGAGAGGATATCGCTGATTGGAGGTGTTTGGAAGAGCGAGTGGTGAACTGATCAAACCAGACAAGATCAAAACACAATGTGCTGGAGGATCTCAGTAATAGAAACTCATAGTTATAGGAGCAAAATTGTGCCATTCGGCCCATCAAGTCTACTCTGTCATTCAATCATGGCTGATCTATCTTTCCCTCTCACCCTATCCATGTACTTGTCCAAATATTTTTTAAATGGTATGATAGTACCTGCCTCAACTACCTCCTCTGACAGCTCGCACTATCTATAACCATATAACCATACAACAATTACAGCACGGAAACAGGCCATCTCGGCCCTTCTAGTCCGTGCCGAACACTTACTCTCACCTAGTCCCATCTACCTGCATTCAGACCATAACCCTCCATTCCTTTCCCGTCCATATACCTATCCAATTTATTTTTAAATGATAAAATCGAACCTGCCTCCACCACTTCCACTGGGAACTCATTCCACACAGCTACCACTCTCTGAGTAAAGAAGTTCCCCCTCATGTTACCCCTAAACTTCTGTCCCTTAATTCTCAAATCATGTCCTCTTGTTTGAACCTTCCCTACTCTCAATGAAAAAAGCTTATCCACGTCAACTCTGTCTATCCCTCTCATCATTTTAAAGACCTCTATCAAGTCCCTCCTTAACCTTCTGCGCTCCAAAGAATAAAGATCTATCTTGTTCAACCTGTCTCTGTAACTTAGTTGTTGAAACCCAGGCAACATTCTAGTAAATCTCCTCTGTACTCTCTCTATTTTGTTGACATCCTTCCTATAATTAGGCGACCAAAATTGTACCCCATACTCCAGAATTGGCCTCACCAATGCCTTGCATAATTTTAACATTACATCCCAACTTCTATACTCAATGCTCTGATTTATAAAGGCCACTCGGGTACCTATTAAATCTATTAAAGTTGCCACTCGGTTACCTATTAAATCTTCCCTTCTCACCCGAAGCCTATGTTGTCTGGTTCTTGATTTCCCTACTCTGGGTAAAAGACTCATTTATCCTATCTATTTCTTGTGTGATTTTGGACACCTCCATCAGATCACCCCTCATCCTCCTGTGTTCGGTAGCATTCAGGGCTCTGAGAGCCACATTCATCATTTGATGGCAGTGAATGTGATAAGGAGCTATGTATAAAGGCATGTATAATTAATTTATCGCCGCACATCAGTTTTACATCTATTTCCTCATCTCCCATTTGAGATTAATGACGTTCTTGCGAACAGTAATCTGATCTATCAATTCTCAAGTAAACCCTTGATTTCAGCACTGTCATGTTGTAAAGGCCAGTTATTTTCACCACTCTGAAGCGCAGGTTTTTGTTAATTTTGTGTTTTCACGCACCCAATGTTTCACACCTCACGTTACCTAGGCAAGGCCAGCAGCATAATCAGGGATGAGTCGCATCCTGGCCACTCCCTCTTCTCCCCTCTCCCATCGGTCTGTCTCTCCCAGCTGCGATCAGGCAACTGAACCATCCCACCACAACCAGGGAGCAGTGCTGAACTACTATCTACCCCATTGGTGACCCTCGGACTATCCTCGATCAGACTTTGCTGGCTTTCCCTTGTAAGTAAGTATGTTTATTGGCCAAGTATTCACATACAAGGAATTTGCCTTGGTGCTCTGCCCACAACAACAGTGACAGTTACGAATGACTCAGAAAACACTAAACGTTAATAATAATAAAACATTAATGATAAAACACCATTGATCAAGCATGTGAACCAACAAAATACCAGATCAAAGGGAGGCTACAGATTTTTGGCTGTTGAGTAGAGCAACTACTCATGGATAAAAACTGTTTTTCATGTCTGGCTGTGGCAGCTTTGACAGTCCGGAGTTGCCTTCCAGAGGGAAGTGATTCAAAGAGTTTGTGGCCAGGGTGAGAGGGGTCAGAGATGATCTTGCCCGCTCGCTTCCTGGCCCTTGCAGTGTGTACAGTTCATCAATGGAGGGAAGGTTGCAGCCAATAACCTTCTCTGCTGATCGGACGATTCGCTGCAGCCTCCAGGTGTCGTGCTTGGTGGCTGAGCCAAACCAGACCATGATGGAGAAGGTGAGGACAGACTCTACGATGGCCGTGTAGAATTGGACCATCATTGCCTGTGGCAGATTGTGCTTCCTCAGCTGCCGCAGGAAGTACATCCTCTGTTGTGCTTTTTTTACTGTGGAGTCGATGGTAGCCCCCCATTTAAGGTCCTTGGAGATGATGGTTCCCAGGAACTCCTCAGATGTGACTGTGGTGTTGTTGATGGTGAGTGGGGTGAGGGGAGGGGGAGCTCTCCTAAAGTCTACAATCAATTCCACTGTCTTAAGAGCATCGAGCTCCAGGTTGTTGCCATGGCACCAGGACGCCAGCTATGTCACTTCCTGTCTGTAGGCAGATTCCTCCCCATCCTGGATCAGTCCAATCAGGGTTGTGTCGTCCGCAAACTTGAGAAGCTTGACAGCGGTGTCCGTGGAGGTGCATTAAACGTTATTCCCTTATCATGTATCTGTACACTGTGAATGGATCGATTGTAATCATGTATTGTCTTTCCGCTGGCTGGATAGCACACGGCAAAATATGTTCACTGTACCTCGGTACACGTGACAATAAACAGTAACTGAACTAAACAAAATCCGGTTGCAATTTTGCTTTTTTTTCGTAAGTAACATTCTGCTATTTTTCCTTTCAGCGGTGTGGAATTTCCAGCCAACTCAGGAGTGCCATATTCCCCTGCAAATTGGAGACACAGTCCATATCCTCCAAGTGTTCGAAGGTGAGTACACACTCGCTGATGTTTGAGGCAGGTTAGAGTCATAGAGTGATACAGCATCGATATAGGCCCTATGGCCCAACTTGCCCACAACGGCCAACATGTCCCATCTACACTAGTCCCACCTGCCTGCGTTTTGGCCCATATCCCTCCAAACTTGTCCTATCCATGTACCTGTCTAAATGCTTCTTAAAATGTTGGGATAGTCCCAAACTCAACTACCTCCTCTGGCAACTCGTTCCATACATCCACCGCCCTTTGTGTGAAAAAGTTACTCCTCAGATTCCTATTAAATATTTTCCCCTTCACCTTGAACCTATGTCCCCTGGTCCTCGATTCACCTACTCTGGGCAAGAGACTCTGTGCATCTATACGCTATTCCCCTCATGGTTTTATACACCTCTATAAGATCACCCTCTCATTCTCCATCGCTCCAAGGAATAGAGCCCCAGACTAATGGTTGTTGCCCGTTGGTTCATAAGTATAGGAGTAGAATAGGCCATTTGGCCCATCAAGTCTACTCTGCCAGTCATTCATGGCCAATCTATCTCTCCCTCCTAACCCCATTCTCCTGCCTTCTCCCATCACCCCTGACATCCGTACTAATCAGGAATCTATCCATCTCTGCCGTAAAAATATCCACTGACTTGTCCTCCACAACGTTCTGTTGCAATGAGTTCCACAGATTCACCATCCTCTGACTGAAAGAATTCCTCCTCATCTCTTTCCTAAAGAACGTCCTTGCCATAGATTCACAGAGTTATCTAGCACAGAAACAGGCCCTTAGATCCATCCCCTCAATACCAACTATGATTACTAGGATGTTACTGCAGATGCTGGTTTACACCAGCAAGAGAGTTCACAAAATGCTGGAGTAACTCAGCGGGTCAGGCAGCATCTCCGGAGAAAAAGGAATAGGTGACTTTTGGGTCTGAAGAAAGGTCTCGACATGAAACATCACTATCGATAATGTTTTATTATTAATGTTTAATGTTTTATGTGCCATTCCTAACTGTCATTGTATTTCATGTTGTCACTTGCGGGCGGAGCACCAAGGTAAATTCCTTGTATGTGAATACTTGGCCAATAAACTTATTCCTTTTTTCCGGAGAGGCTGCCTGACCTGCTGAGTTGCTCCAGCATTTTGTGTCGACCTACCAAGAATAGTTCAATTTAGATTATCGTCGTCACGTGTACTGAGTCACAGTAACATAGAAACATGGAAAATAGGCGCAGGAGGAGGCCATTCGGCCCTTCGAGCCAGCACCGCCATTCACTGTGATCATGACTGATCGTCCCCTATCAATAACCCATGCCTGCCTTCTCCCCATATCCCTTGACTCCACTAGCCCCTAGAGCTCTATCTCTCTTAAATCCATCCAGTGACTTGGCCTCCACTGCCCTCTGTGGCAGGGAATTCCACAAATTCACAACTCTCTGGGTGAAAAAGTTTTTTCTCACCTCATTCTTTAATGACCTCCCCAACATTTTCCTGCATCTAGCTTGTCCAGTCCTTTTATAATTTTATATGTTTCTATAAGATCCCCCCCTCATCCATCTAAACTCCAGTGAATACAAGCCTAGTCTTTTCAATCTTTCCTCATATGACAGTCCCGCCATCCCAGGAATCAATCTCAGTAAAATGCTTTGGTCATATGTGCTGTCATTATAGAAACATTCCCCTAAGCCCAACTTGCCAACATCGGCCAACAATGTCCCAGCTACACTAGTCCCACCTGCCTGCGTTTGGTCCATATCCCTCCAAACCTGTCATATCCATGTACAGTGACCTCCATAATGTTTGAGACAAAGACTCAACATTTATATATTTGCCTCTGTAGTCTACAATTTGAGATTTGTGATAGATAAATTAACATCTGGTTAAAGGCAAACAAATAAATGATGAGGTCTTTGTCCCAAACATAATGGAGGGCACTGTACCTGTCTAACTGTTTCTTAAATGTCGGGGTGATCCCTGCCTCAACTACCTCCTGTGGCAGCTTGTTCCTCTGGCAGCAATCCAGTCAGAGAAAGGTCTGTACATGATTACAATCAAGCTGTACAGTGCACAGATCCAGAATAAGCACAAAGGGCGCATCCTCGGACTTATCTTTAAAAATGAGATGAGGAGGGATTTCCTTAGTCAGAGGGTGGTGAATCTGTGGAAGTCATTGCCACAGATGCTGTGGAGGCCAAGTCAAGGGGTATTTTTGATGCAGAGATCAGTTTAGTTTATTGTTACATATACCGAGGTACAGTGAAAAGCATTTGTTGCGTGCTAGCCAGTCAGTGGAAAGACAACACGTGATTACAATCGAGTAGATTGTAAGGATTTTGATTGTTAAGGCTGTCAAGGGATATGGGAAGAAGGCAGGAGTATTCTCTGCCTCAGAGGGCGGTGGAGGCCGGTTCTCTGGATACTTTCAAGAGAGAGCTAGATAGGGCTCTTAAAGGCAGCGGAGTCAGGGGATATGGGGAGAAGGCAGGAACGGGGTACTGATTGGGGATGATCAGCCATGATCACATTGAATGGCGGTGCTGGCTCGAAGGGCCGAATGGCCTACTCCTGCACCTATTGTCTATTGTCTATTGAGATTGGAGCTGAGATTGAAAGATAGACCAGCCATGATCGAATGGTGGAGCAGACTTGATGGGCCGAATGGCCTCATTATACTCCTATGTCTCATGGTGACCGAGCTGTGGAGTCTCTGCTACAAAACAAGCCTTATATTCTCACTGATCGTCCACTGAGTAGCTCACTGCACTCATGCTAATGGTGTCAAGGTTAATTAAGGAAAGCACCCCTAACCTAGTAGATATAGACCCTGGTAATAAAAGCTGTTACAGGCAATTTAACTGTGCAATTACAAAGTGGATTCAAATGGAATTGAGTGGAGAGCTTTGCCAATTGTGGTCAAAATTAAGTCACAATTTCACAAGTTATAGGAGTAGAATTAGGCCATTCGGCCCATCGAGTCCACTCCGCCATTCAATCACGGCTGATCTCTGCCTCCTAATCCCATTATCCTGCCTTCTCCCCAAACCCTTGACACCCGTTCTAATCAAGAACTTGTCTATCTCTGCCTTAAAAATATCCACTGACTTGGCCTCCACAGCCCTCTGTGGCAATGAGTTCCACAGATTAACTACCCTCTGTCTAAAGAAGTCCGTCCTCCTTTCTAAATGAGCGTCCTTTTATTCTGAGGCTACGACCTCTAGTCCTAGTCTCTCCCACCAGTGGAAACATCCTCATAGACATAGACATAGACATAGAAATTAGGTGCAGGAGTAGGCCATTCGGCCCTTCGAGCCTGCACCGCCATTCAATATGATCATGGCTGATCATCCAACTCAGTATCCCGTACCTGCCTTCTCTCCATACCCCCTGATCCCTTTAGCCACAAGGGCCACATCTAACTCCCTCTTAAATATAGCCAATGAACTGGCCTCAACTACCCTCTGTGGCAGAGAGTTCCAGAGATTCACCACTCTCTGTGTGAAAAAAGTTCTTCTCCTCTCGGTTTTAAAGGATTTCCCCTTTATCCTTAAGCTGTGACCCCTTGTCCTGGACTTCCCTAACATCGGGAACAATCTTCCTGCATCTAGCCTGTCCAACCCCTTAAGAATTTTGTAAGTTTCTATAAGATCCCCTCTCAATCTTCTAAATTCTAGAGAGTATAAACCAAGTCTATCCAGTCTTTCTTCATAAGACAGTCCTGACATCCCAGGAATCAGTCTGGTGAACCTTCTCTGCACTCCCTGACTTGACTATCCACTGACTTGACCTCCACAGCCCTCTGTGGCAATGAGTTCCACAGATTAACTACCCTCTGTCTAAAGAAGTCTGTCCTCCTTTCTAAATGAGCGTCCTTTTATTCTGAGGCTACGACCTCTAGTCCTAGACTCTCCCACCAGTGGAAACATCCTCTCCGCATCCACATTTATCCAAGCCTTTCATTATTCTTTAAGTTTCAATGAGATTACCCCCTCATCCTTCTAAACTTCAGTCAGTACAGGCCCAGTGCTGTCAAATGCTCATCACATGCTAACCCGCTGAATCCTGAGATCATTCTTGTAAACCTCCTCTGGACTCTCTTCAGATCCAGCATATCCTTCCTCAGATATGGGGCCGGAAACTGCTCACAATACTCCAAATGCGGCCTGACCAGCACCTTGTAGAATTAGAAGAAATTGAGGAATGCATCATGGAAACAGGCCTTTCAGCCCAACTTGCCCATGCCTACCAAGATGCCTCATCTACATAAGTCTCACCTACCTGCATTAGACTCATCCCACTAAAACTTTTTCCAAAGACCAAATTAAAATAAGAATCGATTTTTGCAAATGCTGGCTCGAAGGGTCGAATGGCCTACTCCTGCACCTATTGTCTATTGCAGAGAAAGGAACTGCAGATGCTGGTTTACACCGAAGATAAGACACAAAATGCTGGAGTATCTCAGCGGGACAGGCAGCATCTCTGGAGAGAAGGAATGGGTGACGTTTCAGGTCGAGATCCTTCTTCAGACTGAGAGTCAGGGGAGGGGGGAGACTAGAGATATGGAAGGATAAGGTGTGAAAGCAGATCAAAGTAGATGGTGCTCAAGGATAATGTAGACAAGGATAATGGTTCATTGTTAGCTGAGAGGAAGGTGACAATGAGGCATACAATCAGTGGGAGGACAGTTAAATGAGAGAGTGGCCAGGGTGGTGTGGGTCTCTGATAATGCTGGCTGCCTTTCCTGAGGCAGCGACTCCAGTAGATCCCTTCGATGGTGGCGAGATTCCTGCATGAATTGCTCTCAACAAAATTCACTGCCCCATATTCACATCCTGAATCATGTATCTGTACACTGTGGACCGCTCGATTGTAATCATGTATAGTCTTTCCGCTGACTGGTTAGCACGCAACAATGGACAATAGACAATAGGTGCAGGAGTAGGCCATTCGGCCCTTCGAGCCAGCACCGCCATTCAATGTACAGGGTCTTGGTGAGACCACACCTGGAGTATTGCGTACTGTTTTGGTCTCCAAATCTGAGGAAGGACATTATTGCCATAGAGGGAGTGCAGAGACGGTTCACCAGACTGATTCCTGGGATGTCAGGACTGTCTTATGAAGAAAGACTGGATAGACTTGGTTTATACTCTCTAGAATTTAGAAGATTGAGAGGGGATCTTATAGAAACTTACAAAATTCTTAAGGGGTTGGACAGGCTAGATGCAGGAAGATTGTTCCCGATGTTAGGGAAGTCCAGGACAAGGGGTCACAGCTTGAGGATAAGGGGGAAATCCTTTAAAACCGAGATGAGAAGAACTTTTTTCACGCAGAGAGTGGTGAATCTCTGGAACTCTCTGCCACAGAGGGTAGTTGAGGCCAGTTCATTGGCTATATTTAAGAGGGAGTTAGATGTGGCCCTTGTGGCTAAGGGGATCAGGGGGTATGGAGAGAAGGCAGGTACGGGATACTGAGTTGGATGATCAGCCATGATCATATTGAATGGCGGTGCAGGCTCGAAGGGCCGAATGGCCTACTCCTGCACCTAATTTCTATGTTTCTATGTTTCTATGTGATCATGGCTGATCATCCACAATCAGTACCCCGTTCCTGCCTTCTCCCCATATCCCTTGACTCCGCTATCTTTAAGAGCCCCATCTAACTCTCTCTTGAAAGTATCCAGAGAACCAGCCTCCACCGTCCTCTGAGGCAGAGAATTCCACAAACTAACCACTCTCTGTGAGAAAAAGTGTTTCCACATCTCTGAACTATCTCTCCCTCCTAATCCCATTCTCCTGCCTTCTCCCCATAACCTCTGACACCTATAATACTCAAGAATTTATCTATCTCTGCCTTAAAAATATCCACTGACTTGGCCTCCTCCGCCTTCTGAAGCAAAGAATTCCACAGATTCACCACCCTCTGAATAAAGAAATTTCTCCTCATCTCCTTTCTAAAAGAAAGTTCTTTAATTCTGAAGCTATGATCTCTCGTCCTAGACTCTCCCACTAGTGGAAACATTGTCTCCACATCCACGCTTTCACTATTCATAGAAACATAGAAAATAGGTGCAGGAGTAGCCCATTCGGCCCTTCGAGCCTGCACCGCCATTCAATAAGATCATGGCTGATCATCCAACTCAGTATCCTGTACCTGCCTTCTCTCCATACCCCCTGATCCCTTTAGCCACAAGGGCCACATCTAACTCCCTCTTAAATATAGCCAATGAACTGGCCTCAACTACCTTCTGTGGCAGAAAATTCCAGAGATTCACCACTCTCTGTGTGAAAAATGTTTTCCTCATCTCGGTCCTAAAAGATTTCCCCCTTATCCTTAAACTGTGACCCGTTGTTCTGGACTTCCCCAACATGGGAAACAATCTTCCTGCATCTAGCCTGTCCAACCCCTTAAGAATTTTGTAAGTTTCTATAAGATTCAGTATGTTTCAATGAGGTCCCCCGCCCTCATTCTTCTAAAATCCAGCGAGTACAGGCCCAGTGCTGTCAAAGGATGTTCTAAGCATCATGGTTATATAGCATGGAAACAGGCCCTTCGGCCCACCATGGGACAACTAAAGATGCTAAAACTGGGCTAGTATCCATTGAGATGAAAGAAAGAAGGGTCCGCACTCAAGATGTCATCATTTGGTTTAGTTTAGTTTGGAGATACAGCGCAGAAACAGGCCCTTCAGCCCACCATGTCCACGCCAACGCTAATACTATCCCACACACACACTATGGACAATTTACAATTATACCAAGCCAATTAACCTACAAACCCGTAGTCTTTGGAGTGCTAGGAAACCAGAATAAACCCATACAGGTCACGGGGAGAACTTGCAAACTCCGTACAGGCAGCACCTGTAGTCAGGATGGAACGACGGCCCCTGGCGCTGTGAGGCAGTAACTGTACTGCCACGCCACCATGCCACCCAATTCTCTGTGCATTCTGCCATTCCCTCCGCAGAAGCTGCTTGACCCACTGTGTCTTCCTCCTGTTTTTCTGGTATCTGTAGCTCGGCAGTGAGCAGCTTAAGAATGCCAAACTGTGCTCTGTCTTTTCTTTGACTCCGTTCCACCACTCGACAGCTGATGTCTAGTGCTTCACCAGGGAGGAGACTCAAGCTGGGCCAGATGGCAATGGCAAGAAAAGCCAAAGTTGATGACCAATTTGGAAGGGTTTGAAAGATAAATGAGTTCATAAATAGACGCAGTGCAAACGTGCATCAGGGTAAACTTGTCACCATTTTGCCATTCGTTGGGAACGTTGAGGGCTTGTTGCATTTACGTTACAGATTGAGTAATGCAGAGTCATGATCCAGAGACACATTCAACTCCCGTCACGGGGACTGGCAAAGTGTTCAGTTAATTAAATGAATATGGAACATAATCAGTAATAGTGTTTATGAATCTATTAGGCTGTTAGTGCTTCTTAGTTCAGCCTAAAGTCGTAAGTCAACTTGTTCTATTTGAATCAGTCTGAAGAAGGGTTTCGGCCCAAAACGTTGCCTATATCCTTTGCTCCATAGATGCTGCCGCACCCGCTGAGTTGTCTACCTTGTTCTATTTGATCTTGTTTGGGCACGTCGGGTTGATTGCATGTCGAAACAAGGTGGACCACGTAAAGGTTGCAATCTCCCACCCCGCTGTAGTACTGATCTGATTAGATACATAGAGTCTCTTGGCCAGAGTAGGGGAGTCGAGGTCCAGAGGACATAGGTTTAAGGTGCAGGGGATAAGATTTAATTGGAATCTGAGGAGTAACCTTTTCACACAAAGGGTGGTGGGTGTACGGAATGAGCTGCCGGAGGAGGTAGTTGAGGCTGGGACTATCCCAACTTTTAACAAGCAGTTAGACAGGTCAAGGATAGGACAAGTTTGGAAGGATATGGACCAAGTACAAGATAGAAACAAAAAGCTGGAGAAACTCAGCGGGACAGAAGATGGAGCTGAGTTCGAGAGAAGATGCTGCCTGTCCCGCTGAGTTATTCCACTAAACGATCATTTAGCGGGACTCGGTACATCGGCTCATTGGACAATCAAGATTCACCCAGACTCTGCGTTCACCTAGGCAGCGAAGCCTAGAATCATAGTGATATAGCAAGGAAACGGGCCCTTCAGCCCACTTTGCCCACACCGGCCAACATAGAAACAAAGAAACATAGAAATTAGGTGCAGGAGTGGGCCATTCGGCCCTTCGAGCCTGCACCGCCATTCAATATGATCATGGCTGATCATCCAACTCAGTATCCCGTACCTGCCTTCTCTCCATACCCCCTCATCCCCTTAGCCACAAGGGACTCATCTAACTCCCTCTTAAAAATATAGCCAATGAACTGGCCTCAACTACCCTCTGTGGCAGAGAGTTCCAGAGATTCACCACTCTCTGTGTGAAAAAAGTTCTTCTCATCTCGGTTTTAAAGGATTTCCCCCTTATCCTTAAGCTGTGACCCCTTGTCCTGGACTTCCCCAACATCGGGAACAATCTTCCTGCATCTAGCCTGTCCAACCCCTTAAGAATTTTGTAAGTTTCTATAAGATCCCCTCTCAATCTCCTAAATTCTAGAGAGTATAAACCAAGTCTATCCAGTCTTTCTTCATAAGACAGTTTAGATTCATTTCGAAACACAGCATGGGAACAGGCCCTTCGACCCACTGAGTCTGCGCTGACCACCGATCCACGCTCGTTAACACTATGCTACACACAATGGAAATGTTTTACCAAAGCCAATTAACCTACAAACCTGAGCAGGAAAGAACTGCAGGCGCTGGTTTAAATCGAAGGTAGACACAAAATGCTGGAGTAACTCAGCGGCCAGGCAGCATCTCGGGAACCTACAAACCCGTTCATCTTTGGAGCGTGGGAGGTAACCGGAGCCCCCGGAGAAAACCTCCGCGGGTCACGGGGAGAAGGTACAAACGGCGAACACACAAGCACCCGTAGTCGGGATCGAACCCGGCTCTCTCGTACTGTAAGGCAGCAACTCTAGCAAGCAACAAAAGCTTTTCACTGTACCTCAGTACATGTGATAATAATCTAACCTCTACCACTGCACCGCCGTGCTGTCCCAGGAGAACATGGACAGGTGATGTTTTGGGTCGGGAATATTGTGTGCAGTTTTGGTCACTTAATTTGAGGAAGGACATTCTTGCTATTGAGGGAGTGCAGCGTAGGTTTACAAGGTTAATTCCTGGGATGGCAGGACTGTCATATGCTGAGAGAATGGAGCGGCTGGGCTTGTATACTCTGGAGTTTAGGAGGATGAGAGGATATCTTACTGAAACATATAAGATTGTTAAGGGTTTGCACACGCTAGAGGCAGGAAACATGTTCCCGATGTTGGGTGAGTCCAGAACGGGGGGCCACAGTTTAAGAATAAGGAGTAAGCCATTTAGAACGGAAATGAGGAAACACTTTTTCTCACAGAGATTGGTGAGTCTGTGGAATTCTCGGCCTCAGAGGGCGGTGGAGGCCGGTTCTCTGGATGCTTTCCAGAGAGAGCTAGATAGGGCTCTTAAAGATAGTGGTCAGGGGATATGGGGAGAAAGCAGGAATGGGGTACTGATTGGGGATGATCAGCCATGATCACATTGCTGGCTCGAAGGGCTGAATGGCCTTCTCCTTCACCTATTGTCTATTATCTGTTAACTATTGTCTAGTGGGATTGTGGCACTGGATGTGCCGAGGTGTTCTAATCAAGTTATATTGTGTTTGACATCAGCTGTGCACTTCTGTACGCTGCCTTGATAACTAAACCGTCCCGTGTTAGTGCACCCATCTGGCCCAAGAGCGCTTGCTCTGAAAAACAAACATGTACTTTACATGCAGATGGGCACGACTACAACTGGTCCAACTTGGAGCTACGAGCGAGCTTCCCCCTGGTAAACAGGCAGCCGCCAGCAATGGCACCACATGAGACACAGTCTGCTGTTCTACAGGAATGGCGACCACCCTCTCCACCTGTCATCCGGCAACAAGATGCTCACAGGCAGTGGCTACCACCACCCAAAACCCTCCCAGGAGCCTCCGCAAACAGATTAGAATTAGAATTAGAAGCAGGAGAATGCTGTTCAACCTCTTGTGCGTGCTATAGACAATAGATAATAATAATAATAATAATAATAATGTTTATTTATATAGCACTTTTCAACAAAACCAGTATTTGAACCAAAGTGCTTTACAGAGATT
This sequence comes from Leucoraja erinaceus, assembly GCF_028641065.1. NCBI lineage: Eukaryota > Metazoa > Chordata > Chondrichthyes > Rajiformes > Rajidae > Leucoraja > Leucoraja erinaceus. Next base: position 42,391 of record NW_026576810.1, read on the forward strand.
GATTAAATTAATTGAACAGATCAAATGTCAATAAATCCATACAAAACAAAAAAGAGAAAAAAAAATAGACACTAGACAATAGACAATAGACAATAGACACTAGACACTAGACAATAGGTGCAGGAGGAGGCCATTCGGCCCTTCGAGCCAGCACCGCCATTCAATGTGATCATGGCTGATCATCCACAATCAGTACCCCTGCTCTGTCATTCCGTGAGACCAGATGGAGTTTACAAGAACTGCGAGCAATTTTGGGCCCCGTATCTGAGGAAGGATGTGCTGGCTGGCGCTGGAGAGAGTCCAGAGGAGGTTTACGAGAATGATCCCAAGAATGGGTCGGTTAACATAGGATGAGCGTTTGACAGCACTGGGCTTGTACTCGCTGGAGTTTTGAAGGATGAGGGGGGGGGGGGAACCTAATTGAAACGTACCGAATAGTGAGAGGCCTGGATAGAGTGGATGTGGAGAGGATGTTTCTACTAGTGGGAGAGTCTCGGACCAGAGGCCATAGACTCAGAATTAAAGGATGTACCTTTAGAATGGAAATGAGGAGAAATGTCTTTAGTCAGAGGGTGGTCATAAGGTCATAAGAAATAGATTCAATGAGGTCGCCACTCAGCATGTAGGGTTGTACCCCCAGTGAGGACGTTGTCAGGACTAGAGGATGTGATTTCTGGCGATTCTGGGCAGAGACGATCATAAGATCACGCGATCGGAACAGAATTAGTCCATTCGGCCCATCATCTACTCTGCCATTCTATCATGGCTGATCTATCTCTCCTAACCCCATTCTCCTGCCTTCTCCCCATAACCCCTGACACCTGCACTAATCAAGAATCTATCCATCTCTGCCTTAAATCTGTGGAATTCATTGCTACAGACGTCTGCGGAGGCCAAGTGAATGGACCATGTTAAGGTGGAGATTGACAGATTCTTGATTAGTACGAGTGTCAGGGGTTATGGGGAGAAGGCAGGAGAATGGGGTTGTGAGGGAGAGATAGATCAGCCATGATTGAATGGTGGAGTAGACTTGATGGGCCGAATGGCCTAATTTTGCTCGTATAACATGAACTGATGAATTGATGCAATTGATCATAGAACCTTGAACAGTGGCCCTTTGGCCAACAATGTCCGTGCTGGACACAAGGGCAGAACCAACTCCTATCAGCCTGCAAATAAATCCATACCCCTCCTTTCCCTGCAAGTCCATGTACCTATCTAAAAGACTCTTATATGCCGCTGGTTTAGTTTAGTTTATTACCGTCACTTGTAATGAGGTACAGTGAAAAGCTTTTTTGTTGCGTGCTATCAAGTCGGCGGAAAGACTATACATGATGGGGATCTAACAGAGGTGTACAAAGTCATGAGAGGAATAGATCGGGCAGACGCACAGAGTCTCTTGTCCAGAGTAGGGGAATTGAGAACTGGAGGACAGGTTTAAGGTGAGTGGTAACTTTTTTGCGCAAAGGGTGGTGGTGTGTATGGAAGAAGCTGCTGGAGGACGTAGTTGAGGCAGGGACTGCCACAATGTTTAAGAAACATTTAGACAGCTATGTGGACAGGATAGGGTTGGAGGGATATGGGCCAAACGCAGGCGTGTGGGACTAGTGCAGATGGGACATGTTGGTTGATGTGGGCAAGTTGGGCCGAAGGGCCTGTTTCCACGCTGTATCACTCTGTGACTCTAAGACTGTGACCTAATGTTTGTGAATTTACTGTTGAGCCCGGATTCTTTGATCTTCTTGGCAGTGATGCTCCTTGTCTTTCTATTTCATAGGTTGGTACAAAGGATATTCCTTGAAAAACCGATGTGTAAAGGTAGGTCTTGATAACTGCTCAACGTAGATTATGTTTTCCTTGACCAATTTGAATTTGTCATCAGCAGAGGGTCATTCATGTAGTACAGGAAACAGGCCCTTCAGCCCACCAAGTCTGTGCTGCCCAAAGAGATCTGTTGGAGGTGCTGCCAATGAAGGCAGCCAATATCATCGGGCAGGAGCCTGAAATCCACGACCAGCAAGTTGAGGAACAGCTTCTTCCCAACAACCATCAGACAATAGATAATAATAATAATAATAATAATTTTATTTATAGAGCACTTTAATAACAATCATAGCTGGAACAAAGTGCTGTACATCACTAATCATTGACAAAAAAAAGTTAATACACACCAATAATAACAATCAAAAGAAATAGTAGGAAAAGACATGTAAAATAAAGAAACATTAAAAACACCACAAACAGAAGCAAAGCCTCAGGCATGGTCAAAAGCCAGGGAGTACAAATGTGTTTTAACACTGGATTTGAAGATGGACAGTGAGGGGGCCTGTCTGATGTGCAACGGCAGGGTGTTCCAGAGTGCCGGAGCAGCAACAGAGAAGGCTCTATCCCCTCTGAGCCTCCGATTAGACCTCGGTACCTCCAGGAGCAGCTGACCAGCTGACCTGAGGGACCGGGCAGGAATGTATGGATGGAGCAGCTCAGAGAGGTAAGGCGGGGCGAGCCCATTCAGAGATTTAAAAACAAATAACAGTATCTTAAAATGAACTCGAAAGTGCACCGGGAGCCAGTGGAGGGAGGCCAGAATTGGCGATATGTGCTCCCTCTTTCGAGTCCCAGTTAAAAGGCGAGCAGCAGCATTCTGAACCAACTGGAGACGAGCCAGTGAAGAATGAGCAACACCAAAATAGAGCGCGTTACAGTAATCCAGCCTAGATGTAATAAAGGCATGGATTACTGTCTCAAAATGCTGCCGCTCGAGAATGGGCTTCACCTTCGCCAGCTTCCTTAAGTGAAAGAATAGGTGCAGGAGTAGGCCATTCGGCCCTTTGAGCCAGCACCACCATTCAATGTGATCATGGCTGATCGTCCCCAATCAGTACCCCGTTCCTGCCTTCTCCCCATATCTCCTGACTCCGCTATTTTTAAGAGCCATATCTAGCTCTCTCTTGAAAGCATCCAGAGAACCGGCCTCCACCGCCCTCTGAGGCAGAGAATTCCACACTCACAACTCTCTGTGAGAAAAAGTGTTTCCTCGTCTCCGTTCTAAATGGCTTACTCCTTATTCATAAACTGTGGCCCCTTGTTCTGGACTAACCCCAACATTGGGAACATGTTTCCTACCTCCAAGTGTGTCCAAACCCTTAACAATCTTATATGTTTCAATAAGAGCCCCTCTCATCCTTCTAAACTCCAGAGTGTACAAAGCTGCTCTTTGCTGTATTTTTGTTCTGCACATGGGTGATGGATGGGTGACATGGACAGGGTGGGCTGAAGGGCCTGTTTATGTGCTGTACAGTTTATAGATACAGTGCAGAAATGAACCCTTTGGCCCACCTAGTAGATGCCAACCAGCGATCCCCACCCATTAATATTAGCCTGCACACACTAGGGAAAATGTTACATTTTATACCAAGCCAATTAACGTACAAACCTGTACCTCTTTGGAGTGTGGGAGGAAACCGAAGATCTCGGAGAAGACCCACGCAGGTCACAGGGAGAACGTACAAGCTCCGTACAGACAGCACCCGTAGTCAGGGTCTCTGCCGCTGTAAAGCAGCAACTCTACCGCTGTGCCACCGTGAATTCTCTGAAAGTCTCCTTCCACCTTTTGCCACCCATAGAGTCATAGAGTGATATAGTGTGTAAACAGGCCCATCGGCCCAACTTGCCCACACCGACCAACATGTCCCATCTACACCAGTTCCACTTGACTGCGTTTGGCCCATATCCCTCTAAACCCTGTCCCATCCATATACCCCTCTAATAGCTTCTCAAACACTGCCTCAACCACCTCCTCCAGCAGTTCGTTCCATACACTTACCACCCTTTATATGAAAACGTTTGGGTTCCTATATAATCTTTTCTCCTTCAACTTAAACCTATGTCCTCTGGTTATCCATTCTCCTAAACTGTGCAAGAGACTGTGCGTTTACCTGATCTATTCCTCTCATGATTTCATACACACCATAAGATCACCCCTCATCTGCCCTCCAAGGAATAAAGTGCCAGCCTTGTTTTTGCCGCCTAAGTGGATAACCTCACATTTATCAACCTCTCCCTCGAGTCCTCGCGTCGTCGAGTCCTGGCAACATCCTCGTAAATCTTCTCTGCACCCTTTGCAGCTTGAAAAATATATGTTGACTATTTCCTCCTGCACTTAACTCACTTCCCCTTGAACCCTTCTCAGAGCAGCAGAGATGACGAACAGTTCAAAGTTACTGGGAAGAGCTGTTTAGTTTACGGTAAATGTTGATCTAAAAATAGATCAAATTAGATTAGATTAGATTAGATTAGATTAGATTCAACTTTATTGGCATTGCACAAATACAAGTACAGGTACAACAAAATGCAGTTTAGCATCTAATCAAAGTGCAAAGTAGTAAAGATACTGGTTAAAACAATATGTACAAATAAAGATATATTGATCTAGTACATAGGCAAATAAATATATACAGATAAAAGATAGCTAGCATCGGGCCTGTGAGTTCAGCAGGGTAATGGTGTTTTGGAAGAAGCTGGTCCTTAGCCTGCTGGTGCAAGACCTGAGGCTCCTGTACTAGCCTCCCTGAAGGGAGGAGGGCAAATAGTCCATGGTTGGGGTGTGAGGGGTCTTTAATCATTTTGCCAGCCCGTCTCAGAAATGGCCTTTCAATGTCACTTGATGATCGATTCCTGCTTGCGATGCCTCCAGAGTTGATCAGAAATCCATCGCAGCCCCTTCATCAGTTCATAATCGTGGGACAGGCCCTTAAGTGGAGGAGAGTGCTCTGTTTAAATCTCACTTGTTGCGGCAGCAATTATTGTTAGTAAGATTAAACGAGAACTTAACAGTTTGAAGTTTGATCGTTATTTTATGAGGAGTAACGTTGAGGGATTACGTGAAGAACCCCGCCAGGACGCATGCGGGTCATTCTTCAAAGCAGCGGTGTGAAATCACAGATAACTGTAATGACTAAACATAGTAAGATTAGAGAAGAGATACCAGTTGAGTATATGCTCAAGGATGGGAGCGGAGGGCACGTAATCCCTCAACGTTACTCTTCATAAAATAACGATCAAACTTCAAACTGGTAAGTTCTCGTTTAATCTTACTATTTTACTTCGGAGTCATGTGAGTGACTACGTGAAGATTTTAAAGCTCTGTGATTTCATGCCGTGGAAACGAGTCCATGCATCCCATCTGCCTTGATTATGGGGAGAATAGTGTTAACATCATTAGACATCAATACGATATTGAAAACCCAACGATAAATATATTAACACCAAATTATAGCCCCTATTTATGGGGCCAATTATATTACAGAACTTAAAATTGTTTCTGCAACTGTTCCAGGTTTAATGACTGGTTTGTTATAAAATCATTGGAAAGTTTTCTCCGTTGACCATCCTGCTGTCTTGAGGATTTGGTCCATAGGAACACACAATTTCATAGCTGCCGATGTAGCGGCAGCCCTGGTGGAGTGAGATTTAAAATGCTAGTGTCTACTCCAGCCTTATTAGGACATGTTTTAGCCATCGAGAGATGGTCTGGACTGTCACTGTTTTGAGTGGCTGTTTGTAGCTGATTAAAAGTGACATTTCTTTCCCTCTGATGATCTTAGTATACTCCATATATAATAGTAAGTGTGTTACAATACAGAGACGATCATCTGTCGGGTAGGCCCTGAATTATGTTTTTAGGCCTGCTGACCCCTGTCGGTTCTGTTTGACTAATTCATTGATGTGAAAAGTTAAATTTACAGATGAAATAGTCATGTTGTACAGCCTTAGGTTCAGTAGTGACTGGACCCTTTGTGCCGTGACCAAGGCCATCAGCATGACTGTTTTCATAGTCAGTTTCTGTAGGGACAGAGCTGTAGCTGGAGACCAGTTTTTTAACATGGTCAGTACAATGCTCACATCCCATATTTGGGAGTACCTGGTTCTTGGGGGATTAACATTAAAATGCCCCTCATGAGTTTGGTTACCAGGGTGTGTCCCAACAGAATGCCGCTCTGTTCCTTGCCACAGGTATGTTGACAGAGCACTTCTGACGCAGTTGATGGCACCATGACTGAGCCTCTCATCGTAATGGAGGCTTGCCAGGAATTCCAGAACAGACGGGATGTTCATAGATCTGTGGGTGATCTTTCCTTTGTTACCGGATGGACCTATAAATTAGGCCTATGATGGATGGTGATGCATGGTTCTAATGCATGATGCATGTCTAGTATCACCGTGAACCATGGTTGAGTAGGCCAATCGGGTACTATCAAAATACCAGACGCAGAGTCTTGCTGTATTTTCCTTAATACCCAACTGATGAGGCAGAAAGGAGGGAATGCATAAATAAACAATTTCCCCCAATGCAGCGAAAATGCATCTGTTGCCGCTGCCCCAGGTGTGCTGTTTCTGGCCGAAGTAGTTTTTGGACGCTGCTTTTATGAGCCCCAGGGTTTTCGCCTCTTCGTCAAGTTCTTTGACTTGTTTTGATAAATCCCCTCCAAATAGTAGTATTGATGGTTTGGAGGTTCCAGGTTTGCAGAGGCCTGCAAATTTGTGGTCTAAAGCCGGTTGGATAGCACTTTCCCTAATATTGTTTAACTCGTATTGTGAGTTGCAGAGTTAAGCCAGTGCATCTTGGTGGTCTAGGGTCATGTTTTGCTCATTCAATGTGCGGGCAAAAGCCGTAATTCCTGCTGTTAGGACTGTTAAACCCCCTTTTCACCGGGCGACGACGCAAGAGGTAACCAGAGTTTAACATCGTGGGAACCTCGTGCGGTAACAGTACGGCATTCGTGGACCACCGTGGCGCTAACGGCAGGTAATCGTGTAACTTGGGTACTCGGGAGAAAATTCAAACATGTTTGAATTTGTCCAAGAGTGACTTGTACACTTGTGGTTGAGCATTGCAACATTTTATGAACGTAGTGGCCAGTGCGATATCCGTAGTAACTCTTGCGGTTACCGTGGGAACTCCTGCGAACGGTGAACCCGGAAGTTGGATAGAGTGAATCCAGCCAGTTTGCTATTTACATACAAATCTAATAAAACTAGCTAACAAGCATTTCATTAATGTCAGTGTGTCTCTTTTTGTCTGAAAACAGTTTCTAACTGGAGGAACTCCGCGGGCCAGGCAGCATCTACGGAGGGAAATTGACAGGCGAGCCTTTCCTCAGGCTGCCTTATCTCTCTACCCCCCCCCCCCCCAACTCCCACCCACACACACAAATGCTGGAGAAACTCAGCGGGTGCAGCAGCATCTATGGAACGAAGGAAATAGGCAACGTTTCGGCCCAAAAAGTTGCTTATTTCTTGTGTATGTGTCGGAAGGAACAGCAGATGCCGGTTTAAAGAGAATGAGTTCAACGGCAGGCAGCATCTTTGGGGAGAAGGAATGGGTGACATTTCGGGTCGAGACCCTTCTGATATGCTGCTTGTCCCGCTGAGCTACATGTTGTGTCTATCTTCGTTTTAATCCAGCATCTGCAGTTCCTTCCTGGCCGAACCCGATTGAAAGATGAGAGGCTGGGCGATAGAAATCATTAATTGAATTAAATAACTAGATACCTGTCTAATCGTATCTACGGGATTGGACAGGCTAGATGGAGGAAGAATGTTCCCGATGTTGGGGGAGTCCAGAACCAGGGTCCCAGTTTTACAGTCTACCGTGGGAACTCTTTAATTACAGCGGGAAACCTTCAGTTTCCCAGGGGGTCGGGACGGGACTGGAGTTGGGAGGGAAAGGGGGAGTCGAGGGAGAGGAGGGGGAGACAGATGGGGGTGTCTTCATTTACTGGCGGTGGGTGTCTGTCACTGAAACAGGCAGGTGAGATTTCGCATCCACCTTGTGTGTGCCTCTCTCTCTCTCTCTCTCTCCCTCCCTCCCTCACTCTCACACAGGCATGAATGGAGGAACTCCGCGGGCCAGGCAGCATTTACGGAGGGAAATGGACAGGCGACCCATTCTTCAGGCTGCCTTATGTCTCTCTCCCCCTCCCCCCCTCACCCCAACTCCCACCCACACACACGAATGCTGGAGAAACTCAGCGGGTGCAGCGGGGCAGAAACGTTGTCTATTTCCTTCGTTCCATAGATGCTGCTGCACCCGCGGAGTTTCTCCAGCATTCGTGTGTGTGGGTGGGAGTTGGGGTGAGGGGGGGGGGGAGAGAGACATAAGGCAGCCTGAAGAATGGGTCGCCTGTCCATTTCCCTCCGTAAATGCTGCCTGGCCCGCGGAGTTCCTCCAGTCATGCCTGTGTGAGAGGGAGGGAGAGAGAGAGAGAGAGAGAGAGAGAGAGAGGCAGTCCTGGTCAGTCCTTTGAAGATAGACACCAGTTGCTTGGAGCAACTCAGCGGGACAGGCAGCATCTCTGGAGAGAAGGAACGGGTGGCGTTTCGGGTCGAGAGCCTTCTTCAGACTGAAAGTTTCACCTCTCAGTAGATCATAAAATAACACAATCATCACGGTCAATGTGAGACACAGTCTTTATTCATATTTGACAAAATAAAAAGACGACTTCTTGCACATATTGAGAGAAGGTGCATCACACCAAACAACATTTGTCTAAAAAAACACAGATTATTCTTCAGCTCATTAAAGAGCTCGGGTGAAAAAAACCAATATAGTGTGTGACAACAAAGTAACATCATTTGTGCCACGTGATCAACTACACTACAGTCCACGATGTTCATTCACGATTAACGGGAAAGATCGGGAGACGGACAAGTCACTCGCACAAATGACAGAATTGCTGAGTACCGTGGGAACTCTTTACTCTACCCCCGTTATATCGTGTGATATCGTGCTAGACCACGACCACTCCACTCTGGCTACATCTTGCGTCAAGTCACCCCGTGAAAACTAGCCATTAGGACTTTCTGTATTTTTAAGTCCCTGGTTCTAATTGAAGCCCCGACATGTTTCCAGATGCACTGGTTGACACTGGGAACATTTAGCGACTTGGAGTTCCCTGGTGGTAAGTGTCGTGCTGTGGTGTTTGATAATGCCTGTCCCTGTAGTTGGTTAAAAGACATGTAGTCAATGCTTACCACTATTTTCGGCTCCAGGTTTAGGCCAGTTTGGTCGGGTTGGATAAACTGGGACACCATATCCAACCTGTTTTCTTTCACCCCAGGCATACTAGGGGTATGTTGAACATTCCCCTCTTCAGGGTCAGCCCAGAATTGATCCTCCGTACTCCCCTCTGATCAGGGAGAAACACTGCAGCCCCACAAGAGGTACTGCTGTGGGGCTTACTAACTGCCCACTGTGGGTAGCTTCCATCTCCTGGAGCCTGCCACATGGAGAATTTCCTCCAGCAGCCGCTCCAACTGCTCTCTTATGCTCTCGGGCATAGGCCACTCGCGGCTGCTGCTGATCCTGCAGCCGCTCCAACCGGCCCCAATGCTCACGGGCACTGGCCGCTCGCGGCTGCTCCTGAAGCCGCTCCAACCGGCCCCAATGCGCACGGGCAATGGCCGCTCGCGGCTATTATGAGTCGGACTCATCGGAGTCAACGACTCTGTTAGTTTTTTACTTCGCTCTACCGCCCGGCCGTGGCCGGTGCAGGGGCGAAGTCGGGCACAGCTGTTCCCATTACGGGAGATTGGCGTGCTGTTGCCTGCTGCTGCCGGCTGCCCGCAACTCCGCGGCTCTCCCCCGCCAGCTTTTTCGCAGCCTTCATGGATCTGGTCCATGTCTCCAACTGTAAGGTAAGTGGAAGGAACGCAGAGTCTCCTTACCTGCTGTTCCCGGCTTTCAAATTCTGCTGCTAAGGGAACGTCGTTCCCCCTGCTGTGACTCGTTGCAATGCGTGTAGCGATATGACACGCATGCGTCCTGGCGGCGTTCTTCACGTAGTCACTCACGTGACTCCGAAGTAAAATCATCCATTGGCTGTCTCTGAACAGGAAGCGCTTAGCAAAGTGCAACGGGAATAGTGTCCAACTGATCATAATCTGGGCCATGTTTCCCTGTGGCAACGAGTCAAATCAACTGGATTGTCAAGCATGCTGTGCAGAAAGATGTGGTTAACTCTGGCTTGACAGGGTGTTCCATATTCACAGCAGCTTGGAGTTTGGGCTGGAGGGAACATAAAATACACAGAACACATAGAAACATAGAAAATAGGTGCAGGACGAGGCCATTCGGCCCTTCGAGCCAGCACCGCCATTCATTGTGATCATGGCTGATCGTCCCCTATCAATAACCCGTGCCTGCCTTCTCCCCATATCCCTTGACTCCACTAGCCCCTAGAGCTCTATCTAACTCTCTCTTAAATCCATCCAGTGACTTGGCCTCCACTGCCCTCTGTGGCAGGGAATTCCACAAATTCACAACTCTCTGGGTGAAAAAGTGTTTTCTCTGTCAGCATTAGTACCATCTACTCACGTTTCCCAGCTCCCCAAACCCCAAGTTGTCAGGTAGAGATGGTGAGGTGAGGTGAGGTGAGGTGAGGTGAGGTGAGGTGAGGTGAGGTGAGGTGAGGTGAGGTGAGGTGAGGTGAGGTGAGGTGAGGTGAGCTTTTCACCGTTTTGGTTGCAGGCTTGAACCAAACACCACTTTCCATCCCCCCCCACCCCACCCCCCCCCCCCTACCCCAACACCCCAACACCACCGCCAAGTCTGTTACATCTCCGTGATAATTTTCATCATTGACATGAATGCACAGGCAAAGTAGGCGATCGCAAAGAGACGTGAGGAACTGCAGAAGCTGCTTTACCGTAAAAAAAACCACACATGCACAGATGCCTGGAGTAACTCAGCAGGCCAGGCAGCATCTTCGGAGAACATGGATAGGTGACTTTCACTCATTCACTTGATGTTTTCATGGAGGCCAATTCACTGAATGTTTTCAAGAGAGAGTTAGATTTAGTTCTTAGAGCTGAGGGAATCAAGGGATATGGGGGAAAAGCAGGAACGGGGTACTGATTTTAGATGATCAGCCATGATCATAGAAACATAGAAAATAGGTGCAGGAGTAGGCCATTCGGCCTTTCGAGCCTGCACCGCCATTCACCTCAAGGCCTCAACTACCTTCTGTGGCAGAGAACTCCACAGATTCACCACTCTCTGTGTGAAAAATGTTTTTCTCATCTCGATCCTAAAAGACTTCCCCCTTATCCTTAAACTGTGACCCCTTGTTCTGGACTTCCCCAACATCGGGAACGATCTTCCTGCATCTAGCCTGTCCAACTCCTTAAGAATTTTGTAAGTTTCTATAAGATCCCCCCTCAATCTTCTAAATTCTAGCGAGTACAAGCCGAGTTTATCCAGTCTTTCTTCATATGAAAGTCCTGACATCATATTGAATAGTGATGCTGGCTCGAAGGGCCGAATGGCCTACTCCTGCTATTTTTCGATGATTCAATGTTTCTATGGTTCTACGCACTCAACCCTAAACTTTAGACCAGGTTGCCCGTCACTGCGTGAAATATTTAATTTGTTCATAAAGGGGCAGCCGTTAAATGGCCTGTATCATTCCAGTCTGCAGTTGAATATTATGCCTGACTTCTGCCCTTGTGCTCTCTCCACAGGGAATTTTTCCTGCCTCTATCATTCACATCAAACATGCAACCGTTGAACTCAGAGGGTGAGTGTCTTTGCTTGGTCCAAGTCTGGTGAATGAACGATAAGTTGCTCCTGTGCTTCTGATTTTGACCCTGGGCCGTTCACAATGCTTGCTATGAGTTGACCTCACAGGAACTCATGGGTGGAACAGAACAAAATAGTGGTGGCTATCCCTTGAGGTCGAGGATGATGGTCCACGTTCTGTTGTTTTTATTGACTCTCAGGTGGATTATGAGTAGCTTTGCGCTTTGAATGAAGACGCCTGTGCGTGTGTGTGTTTAACGTGTACTTGATGTTGCACTCCAAGAAGCACACGGTCCTTCACAAATCATTCAACTAATTCCAATGGCAAGGGAACCAAGACGATTGGAGCTGATAGATCTGTTGCAGCCTTCATCCGCCTTCACAGCCGTTGAGTTCAAGATAATTTAATGCGCCTGGTCTGCAGTTGAGGCCTTGGAGGTTGGATCGTTCTTAGTCTGGACCCTCATCCTCAACCTTGGGTGGCCCTAGCAGTAGATCATGGAATAGTGGTGTATAGGGTTTGGAGTCTGAAGAATCTGAAGACATTGTGGGTCGAAGGGCCTGTTCTTGTGTTATACTGTTCGATGTTCTATGTTCTTTTTTATGTTGCCCTCCAGTGCAAGTTCAAAGCTCCTCTGAATGAGGCACTGTGTAGTAAGCAGCTGCAGATGCTGGTTTAAACTGAAGATAGACACAAAAAGCTGGAGTAACTCAGCGGGTCAGGCAGCATCTCTGGAGACAAGGAATAGGTGATGTTTCGGGTTGAGACCCTTATTCAGACTGAGAGATGTAGAAACATAGAAACATAGAAAATAGGTGCAGGAGTAGGCCATTCGGCCCTTCGAGCCTGCACCGCCATTCAATATGATCATGGCTGATCATCCAACTCAGTATCCCGTACCTGCCTTCTCTCCATACCCCCTGATCCCTTTAGCTACAAGGGCCACATCTAACTCCCTCTAAAAATAGAGCCAATGAACTGGCCTCAACTACCTTCTGTGGCAGAGAATTCCAGAGATTCACCACTCTCTGTGTGAAAAATGTTTTTCTCATCTCGGTCCTAAAAGACTTCCCCCTTATCCTTAAACTGTGACCCCTTGTTCTGGAGTCAGGCGAAAGGGAGATATAAACAGTGATCATAATAATCATAATCATACTGTATTACTGTGAGGAGGATGCTAGGAGGCTGCAAGATGACTTGGATAGGCTGGGTGAGTGGGCAAATGCATGGCAGATGCAGTATAATGTGGATAAATGCAAGGTTATCCATTTTGGTGGCAAAAACAGGAAAGTAGACTATTATCTGAATGGTGGCTGATTAGGAAAAGGGGAGATGTAACGAGACCTGGGTGTCATGGTACACCAGTCGTTGAAAGTAAACATGCAGGTGCAGCAGGCAGTGAAGAAGGCGAATGGTATGTTAGCATTCATAGCAAAAGGATTTGAGTATATGAGCAGTGAGGTTCTACTGCAGTTGTACAGGGCCTTGGAGAGACCACATCTGGAGTATTGTGTACAGTTTTGGTCTCCTAATCTGAGGAAAGACCTTCTTGCCATAGAGGGAGTACAGAGAAGGTTCACCAGACTGATTCCTGGGATGGCAGGACTTTCATATGGAGCAAGACTGGATAGAATCGGCTTGTACTCGTTAGAATTTAGGAGATTGAGGGGGGATCTTATAGAAACTTACAAAATTCTTAAGGGGTTGGACAGGCTAGATGCAGGAAGATTGTTCCTGATGTTGGGGAAGTCCAGAACACGGGGTCACAGTTTAAGGAAAAGGGGGAAATCTTTTAGGACCGAGATGAGAAAAACATTTTTCTGTGGAATTCTCTGCCACAGAATGTAGTTGAGGCCAGTTCATTGGCTTTATTTAATAGGGTTAGATGTGGCCCTTGTGGCTAAAGGGATCAGGGGGTATGGAGAGAAGGCAGGTACGGGATACTGAGTTGGATGATCAGCCATAATCACAATGAATGGTGGTGCTGGCTCGAGGGGCCGAATGGCCTACTTCTGCACCTATTTTCTATGTTTCTATGTTTCTATGTTTCTATTAGCCAAGTATGTTTTGTAACATACGAGGAATTTGATTTGCCATACAGTTATATCAATAAAACGCAACAAAACAGACATAATACATCTTAACATGAACATCCACTGCACTGACTCCTCCACATTCCTCACTGTGATGGAAGGCAAAAAAAAGTTCAATCTCTTCCCTTCTTTGTTCTCCAGAGAGATATAGAACAATGAATGAAAGAGATGCAAACAAGTAACAATGATAAAGGAAACAGGCCATTGTTAGCTGTGGGCTGGGTGAAAACGAGTTACAAACAATGAGACTCAACAAGACGACTTTGAAGCTGGTATGATGATTGGGGGAGGGATGGAGGGAGAGGGAATGCAAGGGTTACTTGCAGTTAGACTGGGTTGTAATCTCAAACACCTTTACCTATTTCATCACTTCTGGCTGTCTGGCTTCCACAGCCTCCAACCTTATAATTTCCCAGCCCCGCACTGATCGTTTTTATCTTCTCCTCAAAATCCACAAACGCAACTGCCCTGGCAGACCCGTTGTTTTTGCCTGCTCCTGTGCTACGGAAATGATTTCCATGTACCTCGACTCCATCCTATCCCCACTGGTCCAGTCTCTCCCGGCCAATGTCCAAGACACCTCACAAGCCTCACTGCGGCTTAGTTGGTTAAGTGGCAATAAATGCAAACGTGAACTTCAAGCCCTTCGTCTCTTCAATGACTTCCGCATTCCGAGCCCCCCGCTCCCTCATCTTTACTATGGATGTTCAGTCACTCTACACCTCCATCCCCCACCAGGAAGGCATTGAAGCCCTCCATTTCTTCCTCGACTGCAGAACCATCCACTTTCCCTCTACTAACACTCCACTGTCTAGCGGAACTCCTCACCCTGAACAACTTCTCCTTTGACTCCTCCCACTTCCTCCTAGTCCAAGGTGTAGCTATGGGCACCCGCGTGGGCTCCAGCTATGCCTGCCTCTTTGTCGGGTATGTCGAACAATCCCTGTTCCAGGCGTATACTGGCCCTATCCCCGAACTCTATCTCCGTTACATTGATGACTGCATCAGTGCTACCTCCTGCACCCATGCAGAACTCATGGACTACATCAGTTTCACCACCCCTTTCCACCTTCCGCAGAGACCGTTCCCTCCGCAACTCCCTGGTTAACTCATCCCTTCCCACCCAAACCACCCCCTCCCCAGGTACCTTCCCCTGAAACCGCAGAAGTTGCAACATCTGTCCCTATAACTCCTCCATCGACTCTGTCCAGGGACCCCGACAGTCCTTTCAGGTGAGGCAGGGTTTCACTTGCACCTCCTCCACTGTATCCGTTGTTCAAGATGTGAACTCTTATACATCGGCGAGACCAAACGCAGACTGGGCGATCGTTTTGTGGAACACCTTCGCTCAGCCCGCCTGAACCAACCTGATCTCCCGGTTGCCGGGCACTTTAATTCTCCTTCCCATTCCCACACTGACCTCTCTGTCCTCAGTCTCCTCCATTGTCAGAGTGAGGCTAAACGCAAATTGGAGGAACAGCATCTCATATTTCACTTGGGCAGCTCACAGCCCAGTGGTATGAATATTGATTTCTCAGGCAGCCCCGGCATTCCCTCTCTCTATCCCTCCCCCACCCAAGTTGCACCAGCTTCTCGTTCTCACCCAACACACAGCTTCATCATCGTTACTTTTTTTGAACATCTTTCATTCATTGTTGTTTATCTCTCCGCATCATCGTCTATATCTCTCGATTCCCTTATCCCTTACCAGTCTGAACAAGGGTCTCGAGCTGTTTGTGTCTATCTACTGGGTTGCAAGCTGCTTAAGCAAAATACTGCATGAGATGCTGTTCCTCCAATTTGCATTTGGCTTCACTCTAAAGCCCCTGTTCCACTTACGTGTCCTTGGCACGCTAATTACGCGATGGTCTGGAGCTCGTGACGTCATTTGAAGATGGACACAAAGCTGCAGTAACTCAGCGGGCCCGGCAGCATCTCTGGAAAGCAATGGGTGATGTTTTGTGTCGAGACTCTTCTTCACTGAAAAGAAGGGTCTTGACCCGAAACGTCACCCATTGCTTCTCTCCAGAGATGCTGCCGGTCCCGCTGAGTTACTCCAGCATTTTGTGTCCATCTTCAATTTTCTTGTCCCCGCTCTGGGAGTAGAAGTGGGGGCGGATCCGGACCACAACGGCCGTGAGCCCCAGGCCGAGTTCGGCGATCGTTTGGCTGCTTCTGCTGCTGTTGGAGGTGAGACGTTGCGTCACGCCAGGGTCTTGGGCCTGTCCCACTTTGGCCGTCAGTTCCGCGACAGGCCATTGGCGTGCGAAGATTTCATTCACTAGAAAAATATCGGAGCCCCGTGCGATACCGCGCACAACTACTTACCCCTCTGCGAGTACGAGGTAGTGTAATTTGCATGCCAAGGACACGTAAGTGGGACAGGCCCTTAACAATGGAGGAGAACTCGTTCAATAAAATATTATTTAATTATTATTCATATTAATCAATGATCATTATTGAATAGTGCTTTAAATAAAATAAAATAAAATAAAATAAAATAAAATACATAACATCTAACAAATAAGCTTTTAAAGAATAAGCAGAATTCTGAAAGATATTTAGGAAGGAACTGCAGATGCTGGTTTAAATCGAAGGTAGGCACAAAATGCTGGAGTAACTCAGCGGGACAGGCAGCATCTCTGGAGAGAAGGAATGGGTGACGTTGGTCTCAAGAGAAGGAAATGTCGCCTTTTCCTTCTCTCCAGATATGCTGCCTGTCCCGTTGTGTTACTCCAGCATTTTGTGTCTACCCAGGAAGAATATTTCATGACAGGGTTTGTTTTATTAATGTGTTAATTTTTGTGTTGAACTTTATGTTTTTTTTTAATTTTCAAGAAAACAAGAGAATATCATTTCCACGGAGATGCCCCTGGTACAAGAAATCACAACCACCTTGAGGGAGTGGTCGAATATCTGGAAACAGCTGTATGTGGTGAGTAACAATGTCCACATCTTCATACTTGTACACAACCGTGAATCTTTTGATATGGCAGGGTGGTGGCGCAGCGGTAGAGTTGCTGCCTTACAGAGTCAGAGAACCGCATCCGATCCTGACTACGGGCGCTGTCTGTACGGAGTTTGTGCGTTCTCCCCGTGACCCGCGTGGGTTTTCTTCACGTTCTTCGGCTTTCCCCCAATGCTCCAATGATGTCCTTTATTTCTGAGGCTATGACCTCTGGCCCAAGACTCCACCACTAGTAGAAACATCCTCTCCACATCGACTCTATCCAGGCCTTGGTTGGCACGGGTGAATCAAGCTGGAAGGCCAATATCTGTAAACATTAACTACATATGCACTGTACTGTATGTTGTGCATATGGGTGTGATAGTTGTCTTAAAATGTCCCCTCTGCCAAGAAACACGAAAACAGGGAATCACACGGTGGCGCAGGTTCCTGGTTTCTACATTTTGTACGCGCACTGCTAAAGTATCTCAAGGTATGCTTACTTGGACAGTAGACAATAGACAATAGGTGCAGGAGTAGGCCATTTGGCCCTTCGAGCCAGCACCGCCATTCAATGTGATCATGGCTGATCATCCACAATCAGTACCCCGTTCCTGCCTTCTCCCCATATCCCCTGACTCTGCTATTTTTAAGAGCCCTATCTAGCTCTCTCTTGAAAGTATCCAGAGAACCGGCCTCCACCGGCCTCCACCGCCCTCTGAGGCAGAGAATTCCACAGACTCACCGCTCTGTGAGAAAAAGTGTTTCCTCGTCTCCGTTCTAAATGACTTACTCCTTATTCTTAAACTGTGGCCCCTGGTTCTGGACTCTCCCAACATTGGGAACATATTTCCTGCCTCTAGTGTGTCCAAGCCCTTAATAATCTTATATCTTTAGGAAATCTTATATGTTTCAATGAGATGCCCTCTCATCCTTCTAAACTCCATAGTGTACAAGCCCAGCCGCTCCATTCTCTCAGCATATGACAGTCCTGCCATCCCGGGAATTAACCTTGTAAACCTATGCTGCACTCCCTCAATAGCAAGAATGTCCTTCCTCAAATTAGATTATTCTAATCAAATTTCTCGAGCATTTTTGTCTACCGTCGATTTTTCCAGCATCTGCAGTTCTTTCTTAAACACTACACAATCGAATACAACATGAACATCAACCAAGGTGGAATCAACATTCTTCACTGTGGTGGAAGTCAATAACGTTCAGTCAGTCCTCCTCCTTTGTTGACCCGTGGTCGGGATCATGAACCCTCCGCAGGTCACGGGGAGAAGGTACAAACTCCGTACAGACAGCACTCATAGTCCGGATGGAACCCGGGTGGGTCCCTGGTGCTGTGAGGCAGCAACTCTATCACTATGCCACCGTGCTGCCCCCTGGTGCATGGGATGATGAAGTATAATTGAATCCTTGTCCACATCAGCCATATCAAGGCTGCTGAAGAAGATGATGCAGGAAGGTTTTATACAAGAGACAAGCCCTTGACCTGATACAATGCCCAGGACTTGCCACGTCCCATCACCATGGGTACTGCGGAATCCCCTGAGACTCGAGGCTTTATCCGCAGAGCTACAGAGCAGAAATGTGTCTTGATTTTGAACCTTCAATGAATATTTCATATTGTCTCAAATGAGCTGTGGTGACGCTGTATTTTTATACTTAACCTTAAATACGGCTGAGGCAAGAAATGTATTCACCGATCCTTGCCAAGTTACGATTTATTTTACCTTAGTTTAGCTTAGAAATGCCGGCCAGTGACCCACGCACACTAGCACTATCCTTGCGGGCAATTTACAAACGTACCGAAGCCAATTTACCTACAAACACGGGGACTTCTTCGAAGTGTGGGAGGAAACCAGAGCATCCCGGGGAAAACCAACTGGTCACAGGGAGAAAGTACAAATGCCGTACAGGCAAGCACCCGTAGTCAGGATCGAACCTGGGTCTCTGGCGATGAAAGGCAGCAACTGCCAGCTGAGTGATTTTGCTGCTTACTTATTGAATCAATCAGGAAATATTTTATGTGTTTAAGAAGGAACTGCAGATGCTGGAGAAACGAAGGTACACAAAAAAGCTGGAGAAACTCAGCGGATGCAGCAGCATCTATGGAGCGAAGGAAATAGGCAACGTTTCGGGCCGAAATTCTTCTTCAGACTGATCGGGGGCGGGGGTGGGCGGGGACAAGAAAGGAAAAAGGAGGAGTAGCCAGAAGGCTGGGGGATGGGAGGAGACAGCAGGGGTACTGAGGAAGGGGAGGAGACAGCAAGGACTAACAAAATTGGGAGAATTCGATGTTCATGCCCCCAGGATGCAGACTCCCCAAACGGAATATGAGGTGCTATTGAATATGAGGAAATATTTTATGATAGATTCTATGATATTAATGATTTGGACGAAGGAATTAGGAGCAACACTAGCAAGTTTGCAGATGACACAAAGCTGGGTGGCAGTGTGAACTGTGAAGAGGATGTTAGGAGGTTGCAGGGCGACCTGGACAGGTTGGGTGAGTGGGCAGATGCGTGGCAGATGCAGTATGATATAGATAAATGTGAGGTTATACACTTTGGCGGCAAAAACAAGGGGGCAGATTATCATCTCAATGGGGTTAGGTTAGGTAAGGGGGAGGTGCAGCGAGACCTGGGTGTCCTTGTACACCGGTCACTGAAAGTTGGCGTGCAGGTACAGCAGGCAGTGAAGAAAGCTAATGGAATGTTGGCCTTCATAACAAGAGGATTTCAGTATAGGAGTAAAGAGGTTCTTCTGCCGTTGTATAGGGCTCTGGTGAGATCACATCTGGAGTATTGTGTACAGATTTGGTCTACAGTATCTAACTCTCGCTTTGGCCTCCACTGCCTTCTGAGGCGGAGAATTCCACAGATTCACCACTCTCTTCACAAAATGTTTTCCTCATCTTCATTCTAAATGGCTTACCCCTTATTCTTAAACTGTGGCCCCTGGTTCTGGGCTCCCCCAACATCGGGAACATGCTTCCTGCCTCTAGCGTGTCCAAACACTTAATAATCTTATATGTTTCAATGAGATCTCCTCTCATCCTTCTAAATTCCAGTGTATACAAGCCCAGCCGCTCCATTCTATGAACATATGATAGTCCCGCTATCCCTGGAATTAACCTTGTGAACCTACGTTGCACTCCCTCAATAGCAAGAATGGAGACCAAAACTGCACAGAATACTCCAGGTGTGGTCTCACTAGGGCCTTGTACAATTACAGAAGGACCTCTTTGCTCCTATACCCAACTCCTCGTGTTAAGAAGGCCAACATGTCATTCGCTTTCTTCACTGCCTGCTCTACCTGCATGCTTACTTACAGTGACTGATAAATAAGGACCCCCCAGATCTTGTTGTACTTCCCCTTTTCCCAACTTGATAGTAATCTGCCTTCCTGTTTTTGCCACCAAAGTGGATAACCTCACATTTATCCACATTAAACTGCATCTGCCATACATCTGCCCACTCACCCAACCTGTCCAAGTCACCCTGCAACCTCCAGATTACTTATAACAGATAACAAACCTGATCCCCAGGTTGTTAAACACTTTAACTCCCCCTCCCATTCCCACACTGACCTTTCTGTCCTGGGCCTCCTCCATTGTCAGAGTGAGGCCGAATGCAAATTGAAGAAACAGCACCTCATATTTTGCTTGGGCAACTTATACCCCAGCAGTATGAACATTTACTTTTCTAACTATAAGTAATCCTTGCCCTTCCTCTCTCTCCATCCCTCCCCCTTCCCAGTTCGCCGACCAGTCTGACTTAATTAAATTCGATCTTTGTCATCTACTCGTACCTAACAATGATTTATACAACATATTCCTTGATCGGCATCTCCTTTGATATCTCGTTTTCACTCCCTACCCTTCCTTATCGCTGTGACCCCCTCCACACTGTCCTATCCCACATACTATCCTACTCACTAGAAACTCTGTACATACAAGCACCCATAGTCGGGATTGAACCTGTGTCTCTGGCGCTGAAAGGCGTATATTGAAACGTAAAAGATTATTAAGGGCTTGGACACTCTAGAGGCAAGAAACATGTTCCCGATGTTGGGGGAAGTCCAGAACCAGGGGCCACAGTTTAAGAATAAGGGGTAAGCCATTTAGAACGGAAATGAGGAAACACTTTTTCACACAGAGAGTGGTGACGTCTGTGGAATTCTCTGCCTCAGAGGGCGGTGGAGGCAGGTTCTCTGGATAATTTCAAGAGAGAGCTAGATAGGGCTCTTAAAGATAGCGGAGTCAGGGGATATGGGGAGAAGGCAGGAACGGGGTACTGATTGGGGATGATCATCCATGATCACATTGAAATGCGGTGCTGGCTCGAAGGGCCGAATGGCCTCCTCCTGCACCTATTGTCTATTGTCTATAACTCCACCACTGCACCACCGTGCCACATTCGTCAAAGTTGGCACGCGCACATTACACTGTTGAGGATAAATGGACAATCAAACCCTTGGGTCGAGACCCTTTCTCTAGTTTGTATCTTTTTTCCGGAACATCGGAGATTTAAGGGAGACCTGATAGAGATATAGACTTTTCTCTGGACTTTCGTCTGGATGAGGGATCTGACCCGAGATTCTTTCCACAGAGGCTACCTGATCTGCTGACTTCATCCAGCTGTTCTCCAATCTTAGTTTTAGTTTAGTTTAGTGTAGTTTAGAGACACAGCCTGGAAACAGGCCATTCGGCCCACCAACCAGAGATCCCTTACACTAGTACTATCCCACACACTAGGGACCATTTACAATATTTACCAAAGCCAATTAACCTACAAACCTGCACGTCTTTGGAGTGTGGGAGGAAACCGAAGATCTCGGAGATGATTAGGAAGGAACTGCTTTACACCGAAGATAGACAGAAAATGCTGGAGTAACTCAGCGGGACGGGCAGCAACTCTGGAGAGAGGGAATGGGTGACGTTTCGGGTCAAGACCCTATGTATTATTGGCTCACTGGGGTATTTCATTTTTTTTAGTTTCGAGATACAGCGCGGAAACATGCCCTTCGGCCCACCGTGTCCGCGCCGACCAGCGATCCCCGCACATATTAACACCCACTCGGGACAATTTACACCTACACCAAGCCAATTAACCGACAAACCTGCACGTCTTTGGAGTGTGGGAGGAAACCGAAGGTCCCGGAGAAAACCCACGCAGGTCACGGGGAGAACGTACAAACTCCGTACAGACGGTACACTAGACATAGTCAGGATCGAACCCGGGTCTCTGGCGCTGTGAGGCAGCAACTCTACCGCTGCGCCACCGTGCCGCCCAGATACTGTGTGTCTATGAAAAAACTTTTATTAAAAATCATGGCTACGGAGAATGATTTTTACAATTCAAATGTACAAAGAGTGTACATTAACCAAATGAATTATATTGACTGCTGATATCAATAACTGTAATGATCCTGCAGGACTAAAGACAGCCTTGCTGTAAGATTTACAATTATACGCACAAGGCTCTGTCTTGTTCAACGGTCTACATTTTAACGGCTGAATATAGAATAATTCTTTTCTGCTTGGCAGGTAATACTTTTATCAACAGCTATCTGCAGTGAAGCAAAGGTTATGTTCTTGATACATGCAGAAAATTAGATTGTAATGGAAACATTTACTGAGGGAGTTTCGCTGCAGTGGTATTGGCTGCGTTGCTGAACAAGGAACTGATGTTCCAAGCAGCAATCTGGTAAATTAGTAGGTTTAGCACTTTCCACTTTCAAGTCTGGAGTTTGTAAGATTATTTTTTCTTCTCCTGGCATTTCCTTCAACAAGTGAAGGTTGCTGAGTTGAAGCAATCTCTGACAACTAGAGTCTTACATACAACAGGCCCTTCGGCCAATATTGCCCACACCAAATAACATGTCCCATCTACACGTCCCACCTGCCTACCTGGGGCCCATATCTATCTATACCTGCCCTATCCATGTACCTGTCCAACTGATCCTTAAACTACCTGCCTCAACCACCTCGTGCGGCAGATCACACCACACACTCACCACCCCCTGAATGAAAACGTTACCCCTCACATTCAATAGACAATAGACAATAAACACAGTTCCTATTAGAACGGAGACGAGGAAACACTTTTTTATAAAGGAGACGAGGAAACACTTTTTCTCACAGAGAGTGGTGAGTCTCTGCCTCAGAGGGCGGTGGAGGCAGGTTCTCCGGATGCTTTCAAGAGAGAGCTTGATAGGGCTCTTAAAGTCTGGGATATGGGGAGAAGGCAGGAACGGGGTACTGATTGGGGATGATCAGCCATGATCACATTGAATGGCGGTGCTGGCTCGAAGGGCTGAATGGCCTACTCCTGCACCTATTGTCTATTGTCTATAACTTTCTCCCCTCACCTTACACTTTGATTCTCCTACTCTGGGCAAGAGACTGTCTCTACCCGATCTATTCCTCTCATGACTGTATACACCTCTATAAGATCACCCCTCATCCTCCTACGCTCCAAGGAATAGAGTTCTAGCCTCCTCAACTTTTCCCTGTAGCTCCAGTCCTTGAGTTCTGGCACCATCCTCATAAATTTTCTCCCCACTCTTTCCAGCTTGACTACAACTTAACTATAACATGGTGTCCAGAACTGAATTCAGCACTCTAAATGTGGCCTCATCCACGTCTATATAACTGCAACATCAACGTCATCCAAGCTTCCTCACATCCACCTGCCTTGCCCTTCCCTCTTAACAGGAACAGTGTCCTGGACTCTTGTCGACACACTTGAGAGAGTTAGATTTAGCTCTTAGGGCTAACGGAATCAAGGGATATGGGGAGAAAGCAGGAACGGGGTACTGATGTTAGATGATCAGCCATGATCATATTGAGTAGGTGCTGCAGCTCGAAGGGCTGAATGGCCTGCTCCTGCACCTATTTTCTAAGTAAGCATGCAGGCAGTGAAGAAAGCTAATGACATGTCGGCCTTCATAACAAGAGGAGTTGAGTATAGGAGCAACGAGGTCCTTCTGCAGTTGTACTGGGCCCTAGTGAGACCACACCTGGAGTATTGTGTGCAGTTTTGGTCTCCAAATTCGAGGAAGGACATTCTTGCTATTGAGGGAGAGCAGTGCAGGTTTACAAGGTTAATTCCCGGGATGGCGGGACTGTCATATGCTGAGAGAATGGAGTGACTAGGCTTGTATACACTGGAATTTAGAAGGATGAGAAAGGATCACATTGAAACATATCAGATTATTAAGGGATTGGACACGCTAGAGGCCTCTCCTCCTCGCTCCCATCGGGCAAAAGGTACAGAAGTGTGAAAACGCACACCTCCAGATTCAGGAGAAACCCCAGTTTCTTCCCAGCTGTTATCAGGCAACTGAGCTGTCCTACCAACAACTAGAGAGCAGTCCTGAGCTACTATCTAACTCATTGGAGACCCTCAGACTATCTTTGATCGGACTTTACTGGCTTTACCGTGCCCTAAACATTATTGACATTATTCCCTTTATACTGTATCCGTACACTGTGGACGGCTCGATTGTAATCATCTATTGTCTTTCCACTGACTGGAAACAAAAGCTTTTCACTGTACCTCCAAATCTGAGGAAGGACATTATTGCCATAGTGGGAGGGCAGAGAAGGTTCACCAGACTGATTCCTGGGATGTCAGGACTGTCTTATGAAGAAAGACTGGATAGACTTGGTTTATACTCTCTAGAATTTAGGAGATTGAGAGGGGATCTTATAGAAACTTACAAAATTCTTAAGGGGTTGGACAGGCTAGATGCAGGAACATTGTTCCCGATGTTGGGGAAGTCCAGGACAAGGGGTCACAGCTTAAGGATAGAGGGGGAAATCCTTTAAAAACCGAGATGAGAAAAACTTTTTTCACACAGAGAGTGGTGAATCTCTGGAACTCTCTGCCACAGAGGGTAGTTGAGGCCAGTTCATTGGCTATATTTAAGAGGGAGTTAGATGTGGCCCTTGTGGCTAAGGGGATCAGAGGGTATGGAGAGAAGGCAGGTATGGGATACTGAGTTGGATGATCAGCCATGATCATATTGAATGGCGGTGCAGGCTCGAAGGGCCGAATGGCCTACTCCTGCACCTAATTTCTATGTTTCTATGTTTCTACCTCGATACACTTGGTAATGAACTAAACTCAAACTCATCTGAACTGAACCTATTCCACCAGATGGCGCTGTCAGCGGTGGCAGCCTCGCCACCGGTCTGTCTGCCTTTTCATCTTTTTTTTTCATTTTTAGTGTGTTTGAAAATTTCAATGTTCTCTGGTTTGTTTCATGTGGGAGGTGGGGGAGGGGGTCAGGGGAAACATTTTTCCATTCTCTTACCTAGCCGGAGATGCGATTGTTTTCCGGATCGTATCTCCGGTCGCTCTGCGGCCTACCATCATGGAGCTGGCGGCCTCGCTTGGGACTGACTTTGAGCCCCTCCACGGGGATATTGACCTGCCATCGGAGCCGATTCCTTGCCTGGGGTTTCCCTGTGGATTTCAACATCGAGGAGCTTGCAGTCTCGGGTAGAGACCGATGTCGGTAAGCTCCAAAGTCGCAGAAGGTTTGACCCGCACCGACTCGGGGTCGATCGCTCGGCGTGGGGGAGTTGAGATCCCCCCCTAATGTGGAGCTTGATCGCCCCGACGCGGAGAGCCTGATCCCCGGCTACGGGAGCCAGGATCGCCCCATCAACGGAAGGCTCGCGGCCACCGACCGCACTTTTATTAGTATGACTGTATGGGGAATCAAATTGTGGGTTGCAAATCACCGACAACATTCCACAAGATCAAGAATACCACTATTGATATAAAGATGGAG
Organism: Leucoraja erinaceus; assembly: GCF_028641065.1. Taxonomy (NCBI): domain Eukaryota; kingdom Metazoa; phylum Chordata; class Chondrichthyes; order Rajiformes; family Rajidae; genus Leucoraja; species Leucoraja erinaceus. The sequence goes on from NW_026576810.1 coordinate 67,824, forward strand.
GACCAAGTCCAGTTAACCCAGGCACCCATAGGCAAGTCAACCAGAAACTACCAACCTGGACATTATTTCATTCCGCACGGCACCTCATTAGCACTTTCTAACTCGTTTTTCTTCAAGACAGCAACGGATTGTGTACAGTTTTGGTCTCCTAATT